>NC_083482.1:1110837-1133337 GCF_030014155.1 Tachysurus vachellii | reverse complement strand
AACAATATAATAATCGGGATCCGCTTCACGGACCTGTAACTTGAGCAACAGCGAAGCCGCGAACTCGTGCTGAATATTTTAAAGACGTAACAGCTGATGAAAAAGCAGAGACAATTGTAGACGAAAATGAAGAGAGATTTTATCTTAGTTTTTATTTTATACAAAACATTTTCGTCTCGTCTTTTTTCGTCAACAATAATGCATGTTAATTTAGTCTTAGTCAGCGTTTTTGGACAGTGGTGCAGTCTCGTCATCGTCTCGTCTTAGTCATGAAAAAAAAAGGTTGTTGACGAACATATTTTGTCTCGTCTCGTCTGACGAAATTAACACTACTGTAACTCTAATTGTGCAGTAATTTCGGTCTGTTCTTTAGTTTGCACTAAAACAAGGGTGCAATTAATAAAGATGGGTTTACTAACTGGAAACATGGTGGACAAACACTGATGTGTTTACCCAGTGTAATGAAACTGTGTGTAAGCAGGGATCAGTGATCGGTGTGCGTGTGTATGTGTGTGTGTGTGTGTGTGTGTGTGTGTGTATGTGTGTGTGTCCACTATGTCATTGTGTTAGAGTGTTAAATTCTTAGTCAGCAATTAGTAGTTTGGGATGTAGAACCATGAACAAATAATAGAGAATGGAAACAGATGGGTGGTGCAGAGAGATGCTACTGTTGTGTGTGTCTGTGTATGTGTGTGTGTCAGAGTGTGTGTCAGAGTGTGTAGCTGATGCTCTTTTAATGATGTCATCTCACTCCTCTCCACAACACTGAACAGAACAGGAGCTGATGGAAACACATGGCACTGTTAAAGATGTGGTTTCAGAACATTAGTTTATTGTGGTTGTATAATGTGAAACTGTGTGTGTGTGTGTGTGTGTTTAAGGTTTTAGAAAAGTACAAAAAATTCTATTATTTGAAATGACCTACAGTCAGGGATGAGTCTGAGAACGACTGGATGAGTTCTGAATCGTCTTTAATGAACTGGGATTAGTTCATTAGGTCTGGGATTGGCGGCGATATTCTAGGATTGGTGTGGGATTGGGATTGTGTGGGATTGGGATTGGGATTGTGTGGGATTGGTTAATTAGTCTGAAATGGAATATTGTTGGCTTTACTCCTTTGGGAAAGCTAAGAGGGTCTTGGGTTAGTCAGAGAGAAGCTTCTGCACTGGCTTGAGGCTGGAGTAAAGCACGTCTGAAATTGGCATGGTCCTGGATGCACTGTGATGGTGTTAGTGTGGAACTGGTTACCCAGGACTGGTCTGGGATCAGCTACAGTGGTGTAGAAATGTCTGATTGTCAATGATTGACTGCGTTATTAGGGATCAGCTAGGCAGGTCTGGGAACAATTACATTAGATAGGAATTGACCACAGGGCAGGTGAGATTTGTTAAGTAAGATTGAATAACCTTTAGCTTGTTATACTACATTCATTATTCAGTTCATTATTAATGTGATTTGTTGTTACAGGAAATCTGTTCATCTGGTCACTGTATAGATCTGACTGACAGGTTCACCATCACATGTGACATCATGTACAGGAAGTGAAGTAAATAATAAGTCGTGATCAGTTCCATTTTTATGGCAGCAGATGGCAGCATACGCAAGAGACACATTGTACTGTTTCACTTCTATAGGCACACACACACACACACACACACACACACAGACACAGATACACACACACAGACACACCCACACGCACACAGACACACACACAGAGACACACAGACACACACACGCACACAGACACACACACACAGACACACAGACACACACAGACACACACAGACACACCCACATGCACACAGACACACACACAGACACAGAGACACACACAGACACACACACGCACACAGACACACACAGACACACACAGAGAGACACCCACATGCACACAGACACACACACAGACACACACGCACACAGACACACACAGAGAGAGACACACACACAGACACACATAGAGAGAGACGCACAGACACAGACACACACACACTCAAAGACACACACAAACAGACACACACACAGAGACACACACACGCACACAGACACACACAGAAAGACACACACAGACACACATGCACACAGAGACAGAAACCCACACACAGACACACACACACTCAAAGACACACAGACACACACACAAAGACACACACACACAGACACGCACACACACACAGACACACACAAAGACACACAGAAACACACAGACACCCACCCACACACACACACAGAGACAGAAACCCACACACACAGACACACACACTCAAAGACACACACAGACACACACACAAAGACACACACAGACACACAGAAAAACACAGACACACAAAAACACTAAAGACACACACAGACACACACACACACGTCACTCTGATCTCAGAAATCAATTTGTACTTTTCTTTCATCCCAACAAACATTCACAAGCATTTATTCGGGTATTTCAATCTGTACAGAATGAATATTTTACACAAGAGGCCAGCTTTCAATCTGCAGGCAGTGAACACAACCCAATTGTAGGATATTAAAGCCACCATATTTATTTTATAAAAATGCATGTTCACAGGTGGCCTAGTTAATAATGAATGCTGCCAGATTTGCAGAAATGCTTCATGTGGGCCAGAGCCACAGTGAAATTCTTATTTCAGCTCCTCTGATATGCGACAGCAGACTGACAAGAAGTGACATGCCTGAGAAAGGGTGAGAGACAACATGCTGGTGGGGGGGATTTGGCAGTGGGGTGTGGAAATGATGGAGGGATTGGAGCACTCGTTACAAGACTGAACGTGTCTCTGTGAGAATGCTGTCCAACCGTATGTTAGATTTAAAGCCTTAAGGAATTAATTTTTTTTAAAAATGGAGGGGGGCACGGTGGCTTAGTAGTTAGCATGTTCACCTCACACCTTCAGGGTCGGGGTTCGATTCCCGCCTCCTCCTTGTCTGTGTGGAGTTTGCATGTTCTCCCCGTGCCTCGGGGGTTTCCTCCGGGTACTCCGGTTTCCTCCCCCGGTCCAAAGACATGCATGGTAGGTTGATTGGCATCTCTGGAAAATTGTCCGTAGTGTGTGATTGCGTGAATGAATGAGAGTGTGTGTGTGTGTCTGTGTCCTGTGATGGGTTGGCACTCCGTCCAGGGTGTATCCTGCCTTGATGCCCGATGACGCCTGAGATAGGCACAGGCTCCCAGTGACCCGAGGTAGTTCGGATAAGTGGTAGAAGATGAATGAATGAATGAATGAAAAATGGAGCGAAAAGGACATTCAATGACATGTTATCTGGGGTCGTCTGGGGTAGTCTGGGATTAGACCTGGAGCAGTCTGGGATTAACAGTGCTGCTCTGGACTGTCTGATTGAGTCTTATGTCACACTATTTGGACTGCGGTCATCTGTGAAGATCTTGAATTGATTGCTTTGTCCTGAAGTTTGCAGCTTTGGACTGAATTGCAGCAGATGGATTGGGATCGGTTGACTTATCCTTGCATCACCTGAGTAGGTTTGGGATTAGGTGGATGGATCTGAGTATTCTATACTATGCTGGCTATGTGTGTCCTTGAGTCTGTGGCATGGTCTGAGGACAGCCTGGGATCAGTTGTTTTGGTCTGGTAACAGTTGTGTTGATTGGTTGTGTGAATCTAAACTCGATCTCGAGCTGGTCCGGGATCAGCTGAGGTAGGAATAAATGAACTGATGCAGGATAAGCTGTGTTGGTTTGGGATCGGAGGTTTTGGTCTTACGTCTTGAAGATTTGTTTGAGCTCAGCTCAGGGATTTAGTTGGTTTTATCTGGAAACAGTCGATTTGTTGTGGGAATAGCTACTTAGGCATTGAAGCATTGTAATTAGAATCGTAATTAGGCTGGATTTTGTCCGATCTCGGTAGATCTGGGATCATTATCGGAATGGTTGTGTAATCCTGGGACTGATCATGTAAATCTTGTGTCAGGTGGATTGGGCTGAGATCATGATGATACATCCCAGATCCATATGAACTGGTCTGGGACCAGTTGTTTGGATCAGATGTGAAAACAGTGGTGTAGAAATGGAATTTGCTGTGAGACTTGAATCAGATTGGATTTAGTCTGATCTTAGTAGATCTGGGATTGTCAGACTTGGTCTGGGAATAACTGGTTTGGACTGGGATGGGCTGAAGAGATCTGGGACCAGCCTTGTGTTTGACGAGAGCAGAGACTGAAATGAAAATTTCAGGTCCCCTGATTTGGAATACATCCTTACTGGGAATGATGCAATTGGGAGGTGGGGGGGTGCAGTATGCTGTGAAGGAGGCGAGGAGATAGAAACGATGAAGAGATTTTTCCGAATTCTCAAAAGATGGCAAGAGTGTGAAGGACTGTATTAGTGAAGAAGTGAGGAGTTACAGAAACAAAGGAACGCTGTTAGGAGATGATCAGAAAAATCTGCTTTATATTTCACTGTAAATGTATAATCTGCTTGTTGGATCAGGGAAAACACACACTTTTCCTGAGATTGACTGTATTGATGTGGGATGATCTGTGATGTTCTGGGACTGATCATATAATTCATATTTTTATAGGAAAAGTTTGCCTCTCTGAATATGGTTGTCTTCTGAGATCAACTGGATAGGTCTGGAATTAAAATGGGTTCACTTGCGTTGGTCTGTGGTGGTTTGGACGGGTCTGATACCTGTTGGGTCTGATCTGGAATCAGCTTGATGGATCCTTAAATCTGACTGGTGGAAATATCTGTACCACATCATGTGCTCATCTATAATTATTAAAATAACCAAACAGGGCAAATATCACAAGAGATAAAGTCTGTACATACCAGCTGAGTGTCAGGACCTGGGTGTGTGTGTGTGTTTGTGTGTGTGTTTGTGCATATTCGAAGAGTATAGACCTTGGTGTCTCTGCCTTCGTTTACTGATGTATGTTATGACAGCTTTCTAAATTAGTCATCAAATCACCGTTCTGTTATGTCCTTAGGCCATGTGTGTGTGTGTGTGTGTGTGTGTGTGTGTGTGTGTGTGTGTGTGTGTGTGTGTGTGTGTGTTATAGACCTTGACCTTGTTCATGGATAGTTTCTAATCTTGAAATTCTGTTGGACGCCTCAGATGATCCTCACACACACACACCACACACACACACACACACACAAGAAGTTAATTAAACTTATAATCAACTAAACACTATCCTCTGGTCTGTATGTGTGTACAGTGTGTGTGTATGTGTGTGTGTGTGTGTGTGTTTGCATTGTCATTGTGAGTGAGTGTGTGTAAGGACGGATGATCTGTAATTTTTCTCCACAGTGTAGACAGAAGTGCTGAGTGGAGTTATTGCAGGTATATCAAGTGGTCTGAATGGAGCCAATGCTGACACAGCACACACACACACACACACACACACACACACACACACACACTTACGTTTTCCTCATACAGTACCTCACACTATACAGAACTTAAAGCCCTGCTCTCTTTCACTTCAGCTTTGACTGGTTTTTAGGTGGGCGGAGCTACAGCTGGGTTTATGGACAGATGATTAACCAGAGTTAGCAATAAGCCTAGCTGAAAGAGGCTAAACAAGCAAGCTGAACAAGGTTTATGTTAGTATTGTGGTCATGCTAACAGGAAGTGAGCACGAGTCAAAGCTGCACTCTGAAATTCTCTCTTTAATGTCGACTCGTTGGTGTGTTTAACTTCCTTTGAACATTCTCTCTCTCTCTCTCTCTCTCTCTCTCTCTCTCTCTCTCTCTCCCTTTTATTATATCTTAACTGTGTTAATGCTATAACTGTTTTCCTTCAGATTTTGATGTTAGCATTAGCTTTATTATTATTATAAATTTAGCATTAATGTCATTTCATCCTTTTAGTGATCTATCTTTATGGTGAAAGTTAGCATTAGCATGTTTCACCTTCTGCAATTGACATTTTGAGCACTAATTATCCTGAGCGTTAACATCAGCACTGATATGTTCCCTAATGACCTCTTAGTAACGGGTGTGTTTTAGCATTTTTCTTTGTTAATTTACAAAGAAGAGGTTAGTTGCTTTAGCGACGTTAGCGTTAAGATGTTGCGTCTCATGTCCTCATTACTTCTAAAAGCTTGTAGACAAAATCAAGATGTACTGCCAACTTCTCTCTGCTTCCATTTTGAAATGATTGGTGATTCATCTCTAAGCTGTTTCTTCATCATGAAGTTCCTGTAGAGAAAAAGGAAAAGAAAGTTTAGTTCTATTCACAAGGCTACTGGTTACAGTGGTTGGGGATCCGTTCAACTGTTACACTTCACTCAACATGGGACAGTTAGTGTTAGCGTGAGACAATTAGCATTAGAATGAAACAATTAGCATTAGCACATTTCCTCTTTGTTTATGTTGTTCATTAACTATTAACATGACTAGAATTAGCACTAATATTAAAGTCATGGAAAGTTTTAGTCTTTCTTCCATTTAGATTACAAGGAATGTTTTTGGCCTCCACACACACACCCACAGACACATACACACACACACAGACACAGAGAAACACACACACACAGACAGACACAGAGACACATACACACACACAGACAGACAGAGACACATACACACACACAGACAGACAGAGACACATACACACACACACAGACAGACAGAGACACATACACACACACACAGACAGACAGAGACACATACACACACACACACAGACAGACAGAGACACATACACACACAGAGACACATACACACACAGACACATACACACAGACACACACACACACAAATACATACACACATACATACACACACAGACACAGACACACATACAAACACAAATACATACACAGACACGCACACAGATACACACACACACACATGCGCGCATGCACGTACACAGATACATACACACAAATACATACACACATACACACACACAGACACACACAGAGATACACACACAAACACAAATACATACACAGACACACACATACACACACATGCTCACATGCACGCGCGCGCACGCACACACACACACACACACCCTGGAGTGGACCCTCTAAGAGAAAGATGTTGCTCGTCTTCTTTTGTCTTTGCCAGTTTCTCCGTCTGATGTGTGCCTGAGGTACACAGATGTTTTTTGTCTCAGTGTTTGATTAAAATGTCTCCCGCTGCGTCTCGCCAATGACAAAAAAACGTGCAGAGACACGAGGCAAAGCCCAAAGAAACCACTAACAACCTTCAGTGCTGTCTGTCTGTCTGTCTGTGGACCTGCTGAGGATTTACACAGGTCCATCTCTAGGGGGCGCTAATCACCTGCAAAAAACTCAGCAGACATTTACACTACGACTGAACTATAGATAGCATTTGCTAAGATAAATTAGCATTAAATAGGATATACAAAATAATAAAGTTTGGATGGAGTTTTTTGTACTTTAAAAAAATGTTTTAGTTCAGTATCTGCTACTTGATATAATTAAAAAAAATAATAATAACGTTTACTGTTTAAATGATTTTATTAGAAGCAAAAAAATTAGCACAATTTCAATGTAACAAAGCCTTAGATCTACTTTATTATATATTTATTCTTCTTCGATTTTGATAAACTTTACATCAGTTTTTGGTCATTTGTAACATTCGCTAACGTAACTTTAAAACACTGTAGCTATGTTCAGTTAGTGTGTTAGCGTGTGTTAGATAGAGTTAGGAAACTATTATTTAACATGCTTATGTTTTAATTCATTCTTTTTAGCCTTGCACATGCTGATGAAAGTAAGGCAGTGAAACCTGAGTGATTTTAGCTGTTAAAAACAAGGCCACATCTTCACTTTCCTTAAAAACATTCTCTACATCTCAAAGTAAGAGTTTAACACTTTCTCCCAAATCCCACAGAACCTATGCTAGCTTCCTAGCAAATATTAACACCATGTAAAACAAGAAGTATGTTAGCATCAACGTTTCCTCTCGATTTATTTATATGTTAAGTGTGTTAGCTTTAGCGTGGCCTGTTTTCCCGTGTCTGAGTGTTTCCTGTAGCATTAGTGTCAGCGTGTTTCATCTCGCTCCCTCATTATCTCACACATCAGGGCTAACGTTAGTGCATTAGCATTGGCGTGTTTCCCCGCGGTCCCTAATTACACTGCACATTTCAGCGTTTACAATGGCATTAGTGTTTATTGTTAACTTACTTCCTCTTAAACCCTTATTATTTTTAGCAATTATGGTAGCATTAGCATTAACATGGTAGTGTTGTTACAAGAGTTGAAGAACATTATTAGGCTCTTTAGGATCGCTTTAGTGCCAGATTTCACCAGGGCATTCCAGAAAATCGTTTTATTTAGCGCCTGGTTTTAGGACAGTTAGCATATCAGCCTTCTTGTAGTACATTTGATTCGCTCGTGGCTACTAAACCACTGGACTGATTCACTTTTAAAAAATAAAAAATTGAATAATTTAAGGAAGGCGTGAAACATCTCTCTCTCTCTCTCTCTCTCTCTCTCTCTCACATACACACACACACACACACACACACACACACACACACACACACACACACACACACACACACACACGCACACTTTGTGTTTAGCCATTAGCTCTCACCTCCGATTCATCAGGCCTTTGTAGGTATCAGTCTGGAATTGGACCCTTGACAGTGTAGAATCATTGAAGGTGATGTGTGTGTGTGTGTGTGTGTGTGTGTGTTTGTGTGTACTTTGTAATTAATAATTACAGAAATCACCATTAACCATCATTCTCTCTCTAAGCATCTTCTTGATGAGATGATGCAAACATGCTGAATTACACACACACACACAGTGTTACAGTAAACACACATTGTTTGGTTTCATATTAGCCAGTTACAGCTTATTGGATGTAAATCTCCACAACTTGCCAAAACGCTAACTTTCTCTCTAACACACACTGGTAAAAATCTATAGAGGAACTTTATTGCTTGTGGCTGAGGATGGAAAGTAATTACAGCTTTTATAAGGTTATCAATTCCTCCGACTTCATTTCTATTGATCGGAGCAGTTTAAACTACAGCACAGATAATCAGCTGTGTGTGTATGTGTGTGTGTCAGCCATGATGATGCTCAGACAGCTAGCTCTTCTGGATCTGTTTCAAAACACTCAGTGACATTTTCACCTAATTAATTGTTAATAAATTATTAACAGGTCACATATTAGCAACATTAGCCTTAGTATAAAAATAAAGACTCAAGCTTCACACACTGAACAAGTCTCAGCTCGTTGTCTGTGTTTGTGCTGAACTTCCTCCATCATAAACTTCCATTCAGTTTCATCTCAACTGCTTAATTTTCATGGTGCAGGAGTGGAGAGCAGAGAAATCTGGATTTAATCCACACTCGCTGTTTAAAATCCACCCTCTGGACACACACACACACACACACAGAGCTGCTTAATGAAAATTAGAAAACGACTCCAATCCGCCGTAAGCTGCTTGGTTTAATCACGTTAATGTGTATTATTAAACTGCAGACCACTCGCAGGCTTTATTTCCAGATGTTGTGAAGAAAAGCCTCATTTTACTGGCTTTAAATCTCGCTTCATTACACTATGTCACTTCACCAAAAAATAACAAAAACAAACATCGTTTGCTTCATTTAATAAAGAGTTGTGTTGTTAAAATCAGGTCATCGGCGGTTTACTGAACATTGTCGACTCTGACAGGTCACTGAATTATTAAACCACCTTAACGCTGGTTACAGAGAAGCTTTAAATCATGATGAAGCACATTTTTGTTTTTATGTACAAAAGATCTCAACACTGAGACACTCACTCACTCTCACTCATCTTCTACCGCTTATCCGAACTACCTCGGGTCACGGGGAGCCTGTGCCTATCTCAGGCGTCATCGGGCATCAAGGCAGGATACACCATGGACGGAGTGCCAACCCATCACAGGGCACACACACACACTCTCATTCACTCACACAATCACACACTACGGACAATTTTTCCAGAGATGCCAATCAACCTACCATGCATGTCTTTGGACCGGGGGAGGAAACCGGAGTACCTGGAGGAACCCCCCGAGGCACGGGGAGAACATGCAAACTCCACACACACAAGGTGGAGGCGGGAATCGAACCCCCAACCCTGGAGGTGTGAGGCGAACGTGCTAACCACTAAGCCACCGTGCCCCCCACACTGAGACACTGACGAGTGTCTAATGAAAAGAGCCTAAACACTACTTGATAAGGTATAAAGGAAGCTTTGTGACTGTGGAGTAAGTCTGGATGTGCAGCGGTGACATGTCTTGGTGTGATTATTGATTCCAGTCTCTCATCTGAAGCTCATGTCAATAATATTAGCAGCAAAGCCTTCACTCATCTTTATATCTAGGATAAAAACCAGAAGAGCTTTTACATGCTGTTACATTTTGTTGTGTGGGATTCTGTAAAGCTCACAGTTTAAACAGAACAATCTACCACATGACTTCAGTGGATTCATCTTCAGTTAGATAAAAACACAAAGTTTTCTGTCACACCAGGATTTGGAGATTTTTCCCTCACTCCTCTTTACAGAACTGTTCATTCCAAAACTTTAGGTCAGAGATTTCACTTCTCCAGACCATCCACCTTGTTCCTATTAATCCAGCCCATGCTCATTTTTAACCTTCTTCTTCTCCGTCATTCTCTTGTAGGGATCTGAATTTCCAACCCATTTTCAGATGATTTGCAGATTTCATCGTTCCCCAGAATCTCCCATTGCTTCATCCTACCTTCACTCTTCTCTCAGCTGTTCTGAGAAACATTCCCAACATCATGCTTCCACCACCATGCTTCACAGTCCAGATTTCCAGGTTTTTTCTTGTTTCTTTGTTGTTTCTTTAGTTTGTTGCAGGCGTTTTTTTTTTTTTTTTTTTTTGTGTGTGTAAACTTCATACCACACTCTAGATGAACCTTTTAGAGACCTGGACTTCTTCTTTCCACCATACAGGCCAGATGTGCAGAACTTTACTTAGTGTTGTGTGATGTACCTTTTCATCTGTTGGCCATAAATTCCTGTAGATCTTTCAAAGTTTGGTTCCTGGTTGTGTCTTCTTTCTGACTCATCTAGCTTTGATGGACGCCCAGGCTGTGAGCGGTGCCATGCACTTTCGTCTTCTTAATAATGGACTTAACAAGTACCCCAGGGAATCTTCAAAGCCTCAGAAATCTTTTTTATGTCCCTTACCTGCGTTCGCTGAAGCTTTGGGAGGTCTTCAGAGTCCACATTGCTGCCTTGGTGTGGATCAGCCCTTAAAAACCAACAGGTTGCAGTAAACAGCTGCTTTTATTCAAGTTGTCGAGCTGATTGCTGTGATTTCATGCAGCTGTTGAAAAAAATCAATCGACCGTGTGACCTTGAAGGCAGTGAGTTATTCCTGAGACTCTATAAAGGATGCCGAAGTGAAGGCGATGTATGTAGAGCAAAAACCAGGATATTATTGTGTTCCTTTTTAAAGACTGTTAGAAACATTTATTGTTTTTTTTATATATATAATTTAAAGGTGTGTATTTATCAGTTTATCCATTTTATCTTCTCTATTATCATTTCTGTCTTTTTTTGTCACATTTTGAAACTTCAAAATCTTAAAAAGTTAAAAAAAACAAGCTAACAACAAAAAAAAGAGTTTAATCAGTTCAACGCTGATCTTATCCACAGGCTGCAGTCAAAGTCATAATTTATAGGATTGTTTTATCTTTTTGTCCTCTCTTTATGTGTGAGACGAAGCCTTCAAAAGTCCAGGCTGCTTTTTTTTTTTTTAAGTGCATTAACAAAAAGATATTAGAAGATTAATAAAACATTGGCACGAGTGAAAGGAACATTTTCTGTCCCGCTGAATATTTGATGTGTGCAGATTGGACATGGTTAGGATGAAGGAGCTGTTAAAGGCAGAGACACAGATGAAATAAAGATGGTTTGATGAAATAAAAAAATGTCGCTTAATTTAAAAAATAAAGTTTTTATCCAGTAAAGACCAAAACTTTAAGTGCACGACCAAAATATTTATAATTCCCGATTTCAGCCAATCAGGACTCAAATTCATGATGTCGAGCAAAGAAATGAAGAGAAAAAAACTGATGGATTTTTAAAAAATAATCTTCTGGACTTTAAAAAGATGACAGCGGACAGAAAGGACACAGAAATGTGATAAAAGTCCGTAATCAAGCAGGAGACGTTGTGAAGACGTTATGATGATGATCACAGATCTGAAGTGGAGAAAATTTTCTATTAGAATCTATAAACGTTTTTAACACACACACAAACACACACACACACACACACACACCTCACACACACACACATACACACCCCACACACCCACACATACACACACACACATATACACACACATACACAGACACACACACACACCCCACACACACACACACCCACACACACACACACACCCCACACACACATATACAAACACACATACACACATATATACACACACATACACAGACACACACACACACACACACACACACACATACACAGACACACACAAACACCCCCCCCACACACACACACCCACATATACAAACACACACATACACACACACCCACACACACACATATACACACACACATACACACCCCACACACACATATACAAACACACACATACACACACCCACACATACACACACACACACACACACACACACTGTCACAGATTATTAACTAAAATAAATCAGTTCATATTTTACATCTGTTTATGTATGTATATACTTTATATAACAGAGGCACCTAAGAGTTTATTGTACAAGTGATAGTACAGTACAGTAATAATAATAACTAGAATTATTTTTATTGTCACGCTTCCTTTTTGTGTCACACTTACTGCATGCTGACGAATAAAAGCTTTGGAATCAAAATGAATAAAACAACTCATGAGATGAATCTCGTCACACTTTTTCTATTATGTTAAATAACACTTGTAAGAGGACGTGCAGAGAGCTGCTTGTGTGTCCTGGGATTATTCTACTAATAATATCTGCACAATTCCAATTGTATTGAACGAATAAAAATGCCTCTGTGAATAAAATCAACAAACACAGATTCAGCTCCATACAGATAGAGGATCTTGGCTCAAGCAGCAGAGTGATATTCAAGTCCATTCAGTCAAATAAATGAATCAGTGAGTCAGAATCAAAATGATTCAGTGAGTCAGAATCAAAATGATCGTGAATGTATTCTTGTATTACTGTTTGTTCTTAATGGTTTCACTGGAGCCGTGATGTAAGACAGTTCACATACAGACCAATAATATGATTCTGATTTAGATTCTGATTAAGTGAGTATGAATCCAGGTGAATTGAATACCTTCATCTGAGGAGTCAAACAGTTCCTGTTTCGGATCTTCTGTTTCTTTTGGCTCGTGTGTGTAATATGTTCCTCTCTTGCCAAACATGTGTCGGAAAATGACGAAAAGGATAAGTAGCACAATCAGTAATGAAAAACCCGCTACTGCAAAACACACACACACACACACAAAATCTTATATCACGCAAGTTTTCAAAAACAAAACCTAAAAAAGAGCTCTTACCAAACACAAACACTCCAGCTAAGTCATCATGAGTGGCAGAGGAACCTGAAACGTTTAAAAAATACTCATTAAAAACTAAAATGTAAAAAAATCTATTAGAAATAGATATGTATTTAAGATCAGCATAACCAGTGATACTACAAGGTTGAGCTAAGTTTCAGATTACGGACAGAAGAACATTACTGATCAGGGTGGTGATGCATTTGTTTCTTTCCCTGACGTAAATGTAATGTTTCTGATTAAAGGTGGGGTCTCCGTTGTTTGAAAGCCAATGTTGACATTTGAAATCACCAAAACAAACACGCCCCTAACCCAAATGGGTCCCACCCCTGTATTGATAGCTCCGCCCACACATACATACATAACCCAGGCAACTACTGGAAAGAAATGTGTCTTTATCATAGCTGAAGTGAAGAACAATACGATTGTAGATAAACAAACAAACAAAAATGACACACAAGCATAATCATGTAAAGGACAAAGGCATATATTAGTTCTGTGTAACAAAACAAAACCAACGTTACTCACCTATCGAGAAGGAAAAACGCGCCTCGGCGTCTTAAGTAAAGTTGGTTACATATTCACAGATTGGAGTTTCCCGAGTCAATAACTCCTGAGCTAAACACTGTTACTACACAAAACACGGTTGTAGCTGCGTCTCTACATTACTACGATAGAAAAGAGGTGTTATTTGTGTAGTAACAGTGTTTAGCTCAGGAGTTATTGACTCAGGAAACTCCAATCTGTGAATATGTGACCAACTTCCTGCTCCTTCAGTTCTCTCCAGCGCTGGAAAGCTGATCCTATATTAACACGTCCTACTTCTTACCTTATCGTAAGTCTTTCTTCTCTTTCTTTCTTTGTTTTTATCCTCCATGTCAATGTTAAAACTGCTTTCTGCTAATGTCACACTTGCGCACTGAACACTCTCTCCGCCCACATTGACAAGACACGCCCCTTTCTGCTCATTGGCTACACGTTTGTTTTGTCTTTGTTTAGTTTGTCGTCCCAACTCAGTTTTCTGAAGTGTTTCTCAAAAATCAGAGACCCCACCTTTAATGTTTATTTATTTACACACAGTAGTGATGTTTACTGATCTCTGTAATTGAACTCAATCTACTTCTGATCCACTAGTCAGGATGAATCCTGTTTCTTTTACATGCTCATTCATTAGGTGGAACTAAATAGTGCTTACTTTAGATTCCAACCCCTTTGTATTGTCAGCAAGTGTACGAGTATTGACACCCACGACTGTGTTTGGGTTCCTATCTATAAAACTATCTACTATCGTCTAGCTCATAAAACAAACTATTTTACCTTAGTATAAAGAGATGTGTAGTGTGTTGTACATACTGATACTCACCCGTCTGAACTGTGACATAGGGGTTCATTTCTGCTCCTGCAGTGGAACAAATGCATGTGTTTAATGTAAATTCATATTATTATCATGAATCCCAAATACCTTACTGTTACTACACTACACCACATATGGTCACTACATAGTGCATACCATAACTGTGTTATAATGCTACATAGTGTATAGCTACATAGAGTGTGTGTAGTGTAGTGCAGAGTAGTGTAGAGTAGTGCAGTGCAGTATAGTATAGTGTATAATAGAGTATTGTGGTGTTAAGGTTTGTGCCAGGTAGTGTAGAGAAGTGCATTGTTGTGTAGAGCAGTGCAATGTTGTGTAGTACAGTGTAGTGTTGTGTAGAGTAGTGCAGTGTTGTGTAGAGCAGTGCAGTGTTGTGTAGTACAGTGTAGTGTAGAGTAGTGCAGTGTTGTGTAGAGCAGTGCAATGTTGTGTAGTACAGTGTAGTGTTGTGTAGAGTAGTGCAGTGTTGTGTAGAGCAGTGCAGTGTTGTGAAGTACAGTGTAGTGTAGAGTAGTGCAGTGTTGTGTAGAGCCGTGTAGTGTAGAGTAGTGTAGTGTTGTGTAGTACAGTGTAGTGTAGAGTAGTGCAGTGTTGTGTAGAGCCGTGTAGTGAAGAGTAGTGTAGTGTTGTGTAGTACAGTGTAGTGTAGAGTAGTGCAGTGTTGTGTAGTACAGTGAAGTGTAGAGCAGTGCAGTGTTGTGTAGTACAGTGTTGTGTAGTACAGTGTTGTGTAGTACAGTGTAGTGTAGAGTAGTGCAGTGTTGTGTAGTACAGTGTAGTGTAGAGTAGTGCAGTGTTGTGTAGTACAGTGTAGTGTAGAGTAGTGCAGTGTTGTGTAGTACAGTGTAGTGTAGAGTAGTGCAGTGTTGTGTAGTACAGTGTAGTGTAGAGTAGTGCAGTATAGTATAAAGTAGTACAGAGTATCGCGTGTGTTTGGGTTACTAATAGCTTTTAAAACAAACTATTTTGCATCAGTATAAAGAGATGTGTAGTGTGTTGTCCATATACTCAATGCTTGGAGTTTGTCAGAATTTGTCAGAGTTTTTGTGTCCACCTGCCTCCTGGGGATTCACCACAAGTTCTCACTGGGATTAAGTCCTGGGGAGTTTCCTGGCTATGGACCTAAAATGTCGATGTTTTGTTCCCTGAGACACTTAGTTATCACTTTTGCCTTTTAGCGAGGTGCTCCATCATGCTGGAGAAGGCATTGTTCATCACTGTTCTTGGATGGTTGGGAGAAGTTGCTCTCTGAGGATGTTGTACCTGTTTGTTCCATTCTTTATTCATGGCTGTGTTCTTGGCTGAGAAGTGACCCCAAACGTGAATGGTCTATGGATGCTCTACTGTTGGCATGACACAGGACAGATTTTGGCACTCACTTTTTCTTCTCTGGACAAGCTTTTTTTTGGATGCCCCCAACAATTGGAAAGGGGATTCATCAAAGAACATGACTTTACCTCAGTCCTCAGCACTTGCTCAGAAAGATTCGGTCCTTGTTCAGTCTGTTTTTATTTCAAGACTGGACTACTATAGTTCTCCCCTTGCAGGTCTACTGTACCTCTGAACCCAATTCAGCCTCTACAATGATCCAACATACCATCCCACTGTAGCTCTCCCTCCAATAAACACTGTAACTTTTATTGTAGTGTAGTGCAATGTAATGTGTAATAAATGCTCTATGTACTCACTCTCAGGAATCAAGGTCCTGTGTATGGGACCTAAAAAGAAAACCAGTTGATGTGTTAATATTTTCCTACAAAACCACAAATAAACAGCAGTTAGCTTTTCTACCGCTTATCTGGGGCCGGGTCGCGGGGGCAGCAGTCTAAGCAGGGACGCCCAGACTTTCCTCTCCCCAGACACTTCCTCCAGCTCTTCCGGAGGAATACCGAGGCGTTCCCAGGCCAGCCGAGAGACATAGTCCCACCAGCGTGTCCTAGGTCTTCCCCGGGGCCTCCTCCCGGTTGGACATGCCCGGAACACCTCCCCAGGGAGGCGTCCAGGAGGCATCCGGAACAGATGCCCGAGCCACCTTAGCTGACTCCTCTCGATGTGGAGGAGCAGCGGCTCTACTCTTAGCTCCTCCCGGGTGACCGAGCTCCTCACCCTGTCTCTAAGGGAGCGCCCAGCCACCCTGCAGAGGAAACTCATTTCGGCCGCCTGTATCCGGGATCTTGTCCTTTCGGTCATGACCCAAAGCTCATGACCATAGGTGAGGGTAGGAACGTAGATCGACTGGTAAATAGAGAGCTTCGCCTTGCGGCTCAGCTCTTTCTTCACCACAACAGACCAGTATATCGACCGCATCACTGCAGAAGATGCACCGATCCGCCTGTCGATCTCCTGCTCCATCCTTCCCTCACTCGTGAACAAGACCCCAAGATACTTAAACTCCTCCACTTGAGGCAGGAGCTCTCCACCAACCTGAAGGGGACAAGCCACCCTTTTGAGAACCATGGCCTCGGACTTGGAGGTGCTGATTCTCATCCCCGCCACTTCACACTCGGCTGCAAACTGTCCCAGTGCACGCTGAAGGTCCTGATTTGAGGAAGCCAACAGGACAACATCATCTGCAAAAAGCATAGACGAAATCCTGTGGTCCCCAAACCGGACTCCCTCCGGCCCCCGACTGCGCCTAGAAATCCTGTCCATATAGATAATGAACAGGACCGGTGACAAAGGGCAGCCCTGCCGGAGTCCAACATGCACCGCGAACAAGTCTGACTTACTGCCGGCCATGTGAACCAAACTCCTGCTCCGGTCATATAGGGACCGGACAGCCCTTAGCAGAGGGCCCCGGACCCCATACTCCCAGAGCACCCCCCACAGGTCACCACGAGGGACACAGTCGAATGCCTTCTCCAGATTCACAAAGCACATGTGGACTGGTTGGGCAAACTCCCATGAACCCTCCAGCAACCTGGCGAGGGTATAGAGATGGTCCAGTGTTCCACGACCGGGACGAAACCCGCATTGTTCCTCCTGAATCCGAGGTTCGACTATCGGCCGAATTCTCCTCTCCAGTACCCTGGCATAGACTTTTCCGGGGAGGCTGAGGAGTGTGATCCCCCTGTAGTTGGAACACACCCTCCGGTCCCCCTTCTTAAACAGAGGGACCACCACCCCAGTCTGCCAGTCCAGAGGCACTGTCCCCAGCCTCCATGTGACATTGCAGAGGCGTGTCAACCAACACAGCCCTACAACATCCAGAGACTTGAGGTACTCAGGGCAGATCTCATCCACCCCCGGTGCCTTGCCACCGAGGAGCTTCTCAACTACCTCAGTGACCTCAGCTTGGGGGATCGACGAGTCCACAACTGAGCCCTCGGCCTCTGCTTCCTCAATGGAAGACATGTCGGTGGGGTTGAGGAGAACCTCGAAGTACTTCTTCCACCGTCCGAGGATGTCCCCAGTCGAAGTCAGCAGATTCCCACTCCCACTGTAAACAGCGTGAGCAGGGCACTGCTTCCCCCTCCTGAGGCGCCGGACGGTTTGCCAGAATTTCTTCGAGGCCAACCGATAGTCCTTCTCCATGGCCTCACCGAACTCCTCCCAGACCCGAGTTTTTGCCTCCGCAACCACCTGGGCTGAAGCTCGCTTGGCCCCCCGGTACCTATCAGCTGCCTCCGGAGTCCCCCGAGCCAACCAGGCTCGATAGGACTCCTTCTTCAGCTTGATGGCATCCCTTACTTCCGGGATCCACCACCGGGTTCGGGGATTGCCGCCACGACAGGCACCGAAGACCTTATGGCCACAGCTCCGAGCGGCTGCGTCGACAATGGAGGTGGAGAACATGGTCCACTCGGACTCAATGTCTCCAACCTCCCTCGGGATCTGGTTGAAGCTCTGCCGGAGGTGGGAGTTGAAGTTCTCTCTGACTGGAGACTCTGTCAAACGTTCCCAGCAGACCCTCACAGTACGTTTGGGTCTGCCAAGTCTGTCCAACTTCCTCCCCCGCCATCGGATCCAACTCACCAAAAGGTGGTGATCAGTTGACAGCTCCGCCCCTCTCTTCACCCGAGAGTCCAAGACATATGGCCGGAGGTCAGATGAAACAACCACAAAGTCGATCATCGACCTCCGACCTAGGGTGTCCTGGTGCCATATATACTGATGGACACCCTTATGCTTGAACATGGTGTTCGTTATGGACAAACTGTGACTAGCACAGAAGTCCAATAACAGAACACCACTCGGGTTCAGGTCGGGGGGCCGTTCCTCCCAATCACGCCCCTCCAGGTGTCACTGTCGCTGCCCACATGAGCGTTGAAGTCCCCCAGTAGAACGATGGAGTCCCCGGTTGGAGCACTTTCCAGCACCACTTCCAGAGACGCCAAAAAGGTCGGGTACGCTACACTGCCATTTGGCCCGTAAGCACAAATAACAATGAGAGACCTATCCCCGACCCGCAGGCGCAGGGAAACGACCCTCTCGTTCACCGGGGTGAACTCCAACACATGGTTGCTAAGCTGGGGGGCTATGAGCAAGCCCACACCAGCCCGCCGCCTCTCACCGCGGGCAACTTCAGAGTAGTAGAGAGTCCAGCCTCTCTCAAGGAGTTGGGTTCCAGAGCCCAAGCTGTGCGTGGAGGCAAGCCCAACTATCTCTAGTCGGTATCTCTCAACCTCCCGCACCAGCTCAGGCTCCTTCCCCCCCAGCGAGGTGACATTCCATGTCCCTAGAGCCAGATTCCATGTCCGGGGATTGGGTCGCCGAGGCCCCCGCCTTCGACTGCCAACCAATCCACATTGCACCAGCCCCTTACAGTCCCTCCTGCAGGTGGTGGGCCCACAGGAGATCGGCCCCACGTTGCTCCTTTGGGCTGAGCCCGGCCAGGCCCCGTGGGGTAAGACCCGGCCACCAGGCGCTGGCTCCAGAGTGGGGCCCCGGTTGCGCCATACCGGCCGACGTCACGGACCTTGTTATTAAATCACTCATAAGGGGTATTTGAACCGCTCTTGGTCTGGCCTGTCACCCAGAACCTGTTTGCCTTGGGAGACCCTACCAGGGGCAGAAAGCCCCAGACAACATAGCTCCTAGGATCATTCAGGCATGCAAACCCCTCCACCACAATAAGGTGGCGGTTCGAGGAGGGGCAAAATATATACATATAATATTGATAAGCATTTATGAGAGTAATAAAGAGTATGAATAACGGGTATTAATGTGTAGTGTAGTGTAGTGTAGTGTAGAGTAGTGTAATGTAGTGTAGTGTAATGTAGTGTAGAGTACTGTAATGTAGTGTAGTGTAATGTAGTGTAGTGTAATGTAGTGTAGTGTAATGTAGTGTAATGTAGTGTAGTGTAATGTAGTGTAATGTAGTGTAGTGTAGTGTAGAGTAGTGTAGTGTAATGTAGTGTAGTGTAGAGCAGTGTAGTGTAATGTAGTGTAATGTAGTGTAGTGTAGAGCAGTGTAGTGTAATGTAGTGTAATGTAGTATAATGTAGTGTAGTGTAGTGTAGTGTAGTGTAATGTAATGTAGTGTAATGTAGTGTAGTGTAGTGTAGTGTAATGTAGTGTAGAGTAATGTAATGTAGTGTAGTGTAGTGTAGTGTAATGTAGTGTAATGTAGTGTAGTGTAATGTACTGTAGTGTAGTGTAGTGTAATGTAGTGTAGTGTAGTGTAATGTAGTGTAGTGTAGAGTAGTGTAGTGTAGTGTAGTGTAATGTAGTGTAGTGTAATGTAGTGTAATGTAGTGTAGTGTAGTATAGTGTAGAGTAGTGTGGTGTAATGTAGTGTAGTGTATGTAATGTATGCTCTATGTACTCACTCATATCAGTGAAGGTCCTGTCTTGTGTTCCTGCACTGGAATCTAAAAAATCACCAAATGTTGTGCTGACTGTTGATGCTGTAGACAAGATAAACACCAGTGAGGACACAGAGATTACAACACACACCTTACTGTTTACTACCTTACTGTTTTGTGTCAAGTCAAGTCAAGAAGCTTTTATTGTCATTACAACCATATAAAGCTGTTACAGTACACAGTGACATGAGACAACGTTTCTCCAGGATCAGGGTGTTACATAGAACAAAGACAGAGCTATAAGGATGGAGTGTAGTGTAGTGTAATGTAGTGTAGTGTAGTGTAGAGTAGTGTAGTGTAATGTAGTGTAGTGTAGTGTAGTGTAGTGTAGTGTAGTGTAGTGTAATGTAGTGTAGTGTAGTGTAATGTAGTGTAATGTAATGTAGTGTAGTGTAGTGTAGTGTAATGTAGTGTAATGTAGTGTAGTGTAGTGTAGTGTAATGTAGTGTAGTGTAGTGTAGTGTAGTGTAGTGTAATGTAGTGTAGTGTAGTGTAATGTAGTGCAGTGTAGTGTAGAGTAGTGTAGTGTAATGTAGTGTAGTGTAATGTAGTGTAGTGTAGTGTAGTGTAATGTAGTGTAGTGTAATGTAGTGTAGTGTAGTGTAATGTAGTGCAGTGTAGTGTAGAGTAGTGTAGTGTAATGTAGTGTAGTGTAATGTAGTGTAGTGTAGTGTAGTGTAATGTAGTGTAGTGTAGTGTAATGTAGTGTAGTGTAGTGTAATGTAGTGCAGTGTAGTGTAGAGTAGTGTAGTGTAATGTAGTGTAGTGTAGTGTAGTGTAATGTAGTGTAGTGTAATGTAGTGTAGTGTAATGTAGTGCAGTGTAATGTAGTGTAGTGTAGTTTAGTGTAGTGGAGTGTAGTATAGTGTAAAGTAGTGTAGTGTAGTTTAGTGTAATGTAGTGTAGTGTAGTGTAATGTAGTATAGTGTAGTGTAGTTTAATGTAGTGTAGTGTAATGTAGTGTAGTGTAGTGTAATGTAGTGTAATGTAGTGTAGTGTCATGTATGCTCTATGTACTCACTCATATCAGTGAAGGTCCTGTCTTGTGTTCCTTCACTGGATTCTAAAAAATCACCAAATGCTGTGCTGACTGTTGATGCTGTAGACAAGATAAACACCAGTGAGGACACAGAGATTACAACACACACACCTTACTGTTCACTACCTTACTTTTTTGTGTCAAGTCAAGTCAAGAAGCTTTTATTGTCATTACAACCATATAAAGCTGTTACAGTACACAGTGACATGAGACAACGTTTCTCCAGGATCAGGGTGTTACATAGAACAAAGACAGAGCTATAAGGATGGAGTGTAGTGCAGTAGTGTAGTGTAGTGTAATGTAGTGTAGTGTAGTGTTGTGTAATGTAGTGCAGTGTAGTGTAGAGTAGTGTAGTGTAATGTAGTGCAGTGTATTGTAGAGTAGTGTAGTGTAATGTAGTGTAGTGTAGTGTATTGTAGTGTAGTGTAATGTAGTGTAGTGTAGTGTAGTGTAGTGTAGTGTAATGTAGTGCAGTGTAGTGTAGAGTAGTGTAGTGTAATGTAATTTAGTGTAATGTAGTGTAGTGTAGTGTAATGTAGTGTAATGTAGTCAAGAAGCTTTTATTGTCATTACAACCATATAAACCTGTTACAGTACACAGTGACATGAGACAACGTTTCTCCAGGATCAGGGTGTTACATAGAACAAAGACAGAGCTATAAGGATGGAGTGTAGTGTAGTGTAATGTAGTGTAGTGTAGTGTAGTGTAATGTAGTGTAATGTAGTGAAGTGTAGTGTAGTGTAATGTAGTGTAGTGTAATG
>NC_083482.1:1088337-1090837 GCF_030014155.1 Tachysurus vachellii | reverse complement strand
AGACAGTGCAGGACAAGACAAACAAGACAGACGAGACAGTGCAAGACAAGACAGAAAAGACAGTGCAGGACAAGACAGACAAGACAGTGCAGGACAAGACAAACAAGACAGACAAGACAGTGCAGGACAAGACAAACGAGACAGACAAGACAGTGCAGGACAAGACAAACAAGACAGACAAGACAGTGCAGGACAAGACAAGCAAGACAGAAAAGACAGTGCAGGACAAGACAAACAAGACAGACAAGACAGTGCAGGACAAGACAGACAAGACATTGCAGGACAAGACAAGCAAGACAGAAAAGACAGTGCAGGACAAGACAAACAAGACAGACAAGACAGTGCAGGACAAGACAAACAAGACAGACGAGACAGTGCAGGACAAGACAGACAAGACAGTGCAGGACAAGACAAACGAGACAGACAAGACAGTGCAGGACAAGACAAACAAGACAGTGCAGGACAAGACAAACAAGACAGACGAGACAGTGCAAGACAAGACAAACAAGACAGACAAGACAGTGCAGGACAAGACAAACAAGACAGATGAGACAGTGCAGGACAAGACAAACGAGACAGACAAGACAGTGCAGGACAAGACAAACAAGACAGAAGAGACAGTGAAGGACAAGACAAACGAGACAGACAAGACAGTGCAGGACAAGACAAACGAGACAGACAAGACAGTGCAGGACAAGACAAACAAGACAGACAAGACAGTGCAGGACAAGACAAGCAAGACAGATGAGACAGTGCAGGACAAGACAAACAAGACAGACGAGACAGTGCAAGACAAGACAGAAAAGACAGTGCAGGACAAGACAGACAAGACAGTGCAGGACAAGACAAACAAGACAGACAAGACAGTGCAGGACAAGACAAATGAGACAGACAAGACAGTGCAGGACAAGACAAACAAGACAGAC
The DNA here is from genome assembly GCF_030014155.1 of Tachysurus vachellii. Taxonomy (NCBI): domain Eukaryota; kingdom Metazoa; phylum Chordata; class Actinopteri; order Siluriformes; family Bagridae; genus Tachysurus; species Tachysurus vachellii. The sequence continues at coordinate 1,089,911 of NC_083482.1, read as the reverse complement.
AAGACAGTGCAGGACAAGACAGATGAGACAGTGCAGGACAAGACAAACAAGACAGTGCAGGACAAGACAAACAAGACAGACGAGACAGTGCAAGACAAGACAGAAAAGACAGTGCAGGACAAGGCAGACAAGACAGTGCAGGACAAGACAAACAAGACAGAAAAGACAGTGCAGGACAAGACAGACAAGACAGTGCAGGACAAGACAAACAAGGCATTTTTTAATATCAGCACAGGTTCATTGCACACACTGTGCCTTAAGCTGAACATTTCGGTCTTTATGTCTCTTAATGTCGGTTTTCTTTAAAGACATCATCATATTTCTGCTCATTTGTGTGATATGTAACAACAGCAGGTCTGTGAAGGTGCCATGTTTGCTGTTTATTGATGCACGTCATGATCATTAACACTGAACAAACCCAGTATCTGTTTGTGTTCAGTGTCCGTGAGAGTGTATGAAACCTCAGCGTGGAAAATCCATTAATATACACACATGCAGGCTCAGGAGTGTGTCAGATACACCAATATCTGTGTGTGTGTGTGTGTGTGTGTGTGTGAAACTGAATTTAATTACCCATGTATTTGTACTGCATCTGGGTTTAATGAAAAACTCTTTGTTAATTATATTTCTGAGAAAAACCCAAACACTGTTCACCTTCTAGACTTTTATTTAGATTAAAGCAACTCAAATCACTTTAGTGGGCAGTTTTCTTTCATTATCTAGAAATAATGAGTCCAAATCAGTGAGAATGAATGACTGGGTTTTTCTCAGTCAAAAAAATAACTGGAATTTTTAAAAAGAACAAAGAATCTTTAATAAAGTCCACCGTTAAAATGATAAAACCACAGGAACAGCTGCATTTCCCCCCGAATTATCTTCATTAACATCATTGACATTATTATCTTCATTAACATCATTAACATTATTATCTTCATTAACATCATTAACATTATTATCTTCATTAACATCATTAACATTATTATCTTCATTATCATTAACATTATCTTCATTAACATCATTAACATCATTAACATTATTATCTTCATTAACATCATTAACATCATTAACATCATTAACATTATTATCTTCATTAACATCATTAACATTATTATCTTCATTAACATCATTAACATTATTATCTTCATTAACATTATTATCCTCATTAACATCATTAACATTATTATCTTCATTAACATCATTAACATTATCATCCTCATTAACATCATTAACATTATTATCTTCATTAACATCATTAACATTATTATCTTCATTAACATCATTAACATTATTATCTTCATTAACATCATTAACATTATTATCCTCATTAACATCATTAACATTATTATCTTCATTAACATCATTAACATTATTATCTTCATTAACATAATTAACATTATTATCCTCATTAACATCATTAACATTATCATCCTCATTAACATCATTAACATTATTATCTTCATTAACATCATTAACATTATTATCCTCCTTAACATTATTATCTTCATTAACATCATTAACATTATTATCTTCATTAACATAATTAACATTATTATCCTCATTAACATCATTAACAT
>NC_083482.1:1055837-1080837 GCF_030014155.1 Tachysurus vachellii | reverse complement strand
CCACACTGCTGATCAGTCCAGATGTGGAGGGACAAAGTCCCAGTTGTGCTGCATGCCACGTTCAGCCAAGTTCTCATTAGGAGTGATGGATGCTTGCTCTCTTACTCCATCCTCTCTGTGTGTGTGTGTGTGTGTGTGTGTGTGTCCAAGTGTTTGTTCCTCCGACACACCACAGCAATTTCTCATCAGTTTTAGTTTATTTATTAAATATCAACTTTGTAACTTTAGTACTAATGTAATGTTATAGAACTGAACACTTTACCTGGAAAACGTTCCATCGTTGATGATATTGATGACAAAAAAATCCCGTGATGCTTACTTCTCTGTGGATGAGCTGTTACTATGGAAACGATAAGGGCATTAGAGCGAGTGCATCCATATAAACCTGCATGGATTTAGAGAAAATTAAATAAAAAATAAAATAAAATTAAATACAATTAAATTAAATTAAATTAATAAAATTAAATTAAATTAATTGATACTCCGTCCAGGGTGTATCCTGCCTTGATGCCCGATGACGCCTGAGATAGGCACAGGCTAACCGTGACCCGAGGTAGTTCGGATAAGCGGTAGAAGATGAATGAGAGTGAATGAGTAAATTAATTGATTAATTAAAGGCCAGCATTAGATATATGACACACACTGTGGTCTCCTGCAGAAAAAGGAAGTGGAGATTGTTTTTGTCTCCTGAGATCTTCTTCTTCAGCCTGCTGACTAACGCTAATTAGCGCTCCAGTTTCCCTGATTCAGTCGAGTGAAAGTTCACCATCTGCTGTTCCGCCGCTGCGCCGTGACTCACGTCCTGTTTCTGCTCGCGCATTTCAGCAGAAAGGACAAATCACTGACACACGTCCAGGTGTGAGGAGAATGAGCGCTGAGACGCCCCTCACACGGCCTCATTACAGAAGACCTTCTCTAAACTCCAACTCTGTGTGTGAGACGAAGCCTTCAGAACATCTGCGCTTCACATGATGGAGAAAGGATCTGAGCTCAACTACAGGACAGAAACAAACTTCACTTCTAATCTGCTGCCAGAACATCTGAATAACCCTCAGTCCTGGATCAGTCTAAAAGTAATGGCACCTGTAGTGTTGTCACTCACAGTCCTGGGTTTGGTCTGGTCTGGATCAGTCTAAAAGTATTGGCACCCCAATGCCCTTTGTGTCATTAAACAAAATCATGTCTAATAATTTTGTTTATACGTTTTTTTTTGTTGATTATTTTATATTGTGTATATACATTTTAATATTAAATATCTAATATTGAAACTTATTGAGAATTAGAATTGAAATAAGCAAATTCATTTATTTATTCATTTCTTATTTACTTGTTTGATTTGTGCTTTTTTTGTTTGTTTGTTTGTTTGTTTGTTTAATCCAAAGTCACTAATCTCAGTTATTTACTAAGGATGAAGTATTGGCTTTTATACAGTATAGAAATTACAGGTTTATTATCTGCACAGAGAGCTGAGAGGAGAGAAGATCAGACTCGGTGTCCAGCAGCATCCTTCACATCCATCCTCACTGAGCTGATGAGGAGAAAGGTTAAAGAGTTTAGAGTAAACGTTACAGACACAGACACGAGGCCAAGCAACACGACACCTTCATTCCTTTCATCCTGCTTTATGCATTAATCCATCACACTTCTGCCAAATCAAAAGAACCTGTGATCTAGAAGCTGTCTGAAACATGCTGATGTTCCTGACAGACGCATCGCTCAGCTGCAGACGCTTCAGAGAACGAAAAATATACAGAGGAGGAGAGGAAGAGGAGGGCAGAGAGAGAGAGAGGAGGAGAGGAAGAGGAGGGCAGAGAGAGAGAGAGAGAGAGAGAGAGAGAGAGAGAGAGAGAGAGAGAGAGGAGAGGAACAGGAGAGGAGGAAGAATAAGAGAGGAAAAGAAAGAGAGGAAGACGAGAGAGATACTGATGATGAAGATCAGACCTGCAACATGCTAGCAGCTCCACACTTTCCAGTCAGGCTGATCTGCAGGGTTCTGGTGCTGTAGGTCAGAGGACGTGGCCAACAAGACAGCAAGACCTCATCATCTCACAAACTAATTTCTAACATTAGCTAATTGTTCTTCATTGCTAGCATTTTTTGTACTATTTTCCTACATAAATACACAGAGCAGCCAATGCTAATGTCCAGCTGAAGTTTGTTTGCATTTTCTTTTATTTAAACTACTTTTAGAAATGAATAGAGTTTAAAATTAGTCATGTTTTAATCCACTATCTGTTTATTTTTTGCTAATTCACACTTTCATGGCCATTAGCAGCACTCAGTCTGCTAAGTATCCAAACTGCTGTTTATGCTAATTCAGAAAATCTGTGAGGAGCTAATTATTAAATTCCCCAATGAGTTTTATGCTAAAGCCGGTTATTTTCCTCACACTTGAGCAAACCAGGTGAAACAAATCCAGGTGTGCTGTGAATTTAGGACTGAAATTCTCTGTGAGGAGGAAATATCTTATTACTATCTAACAGCACTATTTATAGCCCTCACATTGCAGCTAGCCTTAATCCCATTGCTAGGCTTTTTTGCGATGAATTGAAGAGACACAAAATTAGCAGGTGACTTTGTAAAAATGTTTCATTTTATTGGTAATAAATTTACATGTATGTACAATACAGCTCTAGCCGTAGAAAACAGGCTGAAAATAAACACCATATCGAATTATAAACGCGCCATACAGAGCACGTATGGAGCCGCGATCACAAGGTTAAACGTAACCGAGTGAGAGGATTAGCAACTTGCAATGTTTAGAGCAGCAGCATGGTGTAGCTGTTTGTCTCAGCAGTCAGGACTTGAGTGTCTGGGTGTGAGATATTTAGCTAGCCGCTCAGTTTACGCTGCAGTAGCACTGGGTAATGCAGAACCCATAGAGAACCCTTCTTAGAGTGCTTAAATATCCAAAAAACACAACACACTCTTATTTTCTAGGAATGTAGGAAAAATGTCTGACATGAAGCTCACACTAACATCTAAGGGGCTTTTTACACCTGGTCACTTCATGTGTTTTCTGTGATCCGATAGCTATCCGATGGTAAAAAGACCAGGTCTAAATGCCCTCTGAAAGTTTTGGAGACGGATATAAATCCGACGGTACAAACCACTTCAGGAGGTGGTCTGGGACGCGTTTCAGATGAAACTGGACAGGTGTAAATGAATGTGCTTGTTCAAGCCACATACGTCAGCGCTATACTCCTCCCAAACGGAAGTACGTCACTTTAGTCTGGTCGGGTCTTAAAATGCGCTGCTGCCGCCAGCGAAAACGCAGCAAACAGTAAACGCTGTTTTTTGTAACATAACCGTCGTAACCAGTTTTTTATGTCTTCTTTTCGATCGCGTTCTGAAAACCGCACACACCAAAGTGTGATCCGTTTCAATTACCCCGGAAATGAGGTAAAATATATTTGCATTTTGGGCGGGACTAGAAAGATCGGATCAATATCCGATTCGCCGAGACGCATTTATGTGGTCTAATGTAAATGGATCAGTTTTAACAAATCAGACAGCTATCGGATCAGAGAAAACACATGAAGTGACCAGGGGTAAAAAGGCCATAAAGGCAATCTGTGGTCTCTGATGTTTGAGAAACTCATTCCTGATTCCTGCAGTTGGGGGTGTGGTTAACACTTCACCATTATTAGTCATGAACAATTTTGTCTTTGTTGCCACCTGTCTTCATTTCACAGCGTCAAACTGCTAATGCTGCTAGCTAGTGGGTGTGGCCTGTTTGGCTTTTTTTCAAATTTCAAATTGATAAATAAAAGGGAAACTAATCACAGACAGAAATAAATGGAGTATACGTTCTGGTTTTAAAATCTCCACTGGTCTGAGAAATTCACTAGCACCAATCAATTTACCGCGTCAAAACTAATTTACATATTCATTCATTCATTTTCTACCGCTTATCCGAACTACCTCGGGTCACGGGGAGCCTGTGCCTATCTCAGGCATCATCGGGCATCAAGGCAGGATACACCCTGGACGGAGTGCCAACCCATCGCAGGGCCTAATTTACATATAATTTATTTAAAAATCTGATTAAAACCTTGTCTCCATGTTATTTCATTCGCACAAACATGGTTGCAGCCAATCATGTCCCAGAAGCAGTATATTACATCATCTGTCATGATGACAGTTCCGGTATGTAAATGAGGCCATACAACAACAGTTTGACTAACCGTCACTGCGCCGAACACAGAAGAGTCTTATTACATCATCAATTGAAAGAACCAATCAGGTTCCAGGATGCAAATGAGGCCATGCAGTAACAGACTGCAAGGAGAAAGTGGGCGGGGTGTGTATGAATGGGGGCGTGTGCTTTGAGTCATCATGGAATCCAGGTTTTTATAATGAGAGAAAAATTATTGGCACCCCTGCGCTGATTTTTTAAAGGTGATCATAATTATTTGGGATTTTTAAGCTGCACACAAATATGTGAAGCATCAGACGTCCCACAGAAGCACATAAAACATCGCTAACGTAGTGAAGTCCGAACCTTCGCTTCATCCGTTGTGCAGTTTTGCAAAAAAATCCGTTTCCTGTTTTTCACTGATCCACTAAGTGATAAATCGTGATAAAAGACCTGACACACAAAGATCTCTCAGACTGATAAACTCTGACTGTATCCTTTATATCTGAAGTGTTAACTCCTAACAGCGCTGCTGTCCGACACACTCAGACAACGTTTATATCATGTTTCTGTTTTATAAACCATCGTGATGTGATGCACGTCTTCAGCCCAGAAGCTACGGGAAAAAAAGCTGCTGGTCTGAAATCAGAAATGTCTGATGTTTATCCATGTGGAGACGGATGTGGCGTTCAATCAGACAGCGCTTTTGATCTCCAGGAGTTTGGAGAGCAGGTTTGTCATTTCCGTGCTGTCACACGCTGACATCTGCATAGATCACATCTGGATACACATCTGACACGACCGCCTTTCTGCAATGTGACAGACACGGTGAGAGAACAGAGAGGAAGAGACAGGTCTCAGTGTGGACATGGTGAGAGAACATAGAGGAAGAGACAGGTCTCAGTGTGGACACGGTGAGAGAACATAGAGGAAGAGATGAGATGCTGCTCTGATCCACACTCAGACACACTGGTCCATCCAGCTACGTCAGGAGACTCTTCTCTAATTTCATCTACAGCTTTAGCTCTTCAGCTCTAGGTCCTGATTGGTTAGAAGCTGCTGACTAAATTTAGCGCAGGATTACATTAATGCGCTTGTTCTGATTCACCCGGACATGTACAGCAGTTGATTCAGTAAGTGTGTGTATGATGTGTGTGTATGATGTGGTGAAGGAGTCTCCAGTGTCAGGGTCAGAGTTTACGCTTCTTTATGGAGTAAGAACAGCAACTGAAACGGGACATTAAATTCTTTAATAAATAAACATGATGCTTGGTGACAAAGTGCTACATGTTAAAGGTCACAGCAGCAGTGAACAGTGGAGGTTGTCAGTGATGAAGCTGCAGCTGTGATTGATGTTCAGTAAAACATCAGTGTGGGACGTCACACAGGTGATAAATCTGCTCTCAGACCAGCTGAATCATCTCACACTGGAGAAGAAACTTCAGGTGTAATGAAGCAGAGCTCCAGAGCAAACAGATCAAGCAGCAGGATGATCAACTGCTCACAGCTTTCACTTTCCTTCCACTTGACTCTCATCATGCTGATGCTGATGTTCTGTGTCATGTGTCTGTTGTGTGACTTCCAACAGTCATCACTAACCGGTGAGACAAAAAATAATCCTTAAGAGATTTTAGTAGGAAATCAGAACCATGATAAAGAGTCTATAAACCATCTTACACGTCTCACAGCACCACTGAGGGACGGTAACGTGGTCATGTGACTTGTGAGGACTGGATGACGTGATGGGAATGCGATGTGACGTCTCAACCAATCAGCTTCCTTCTCTTCTGGACGTTTTTACAAGAAGAGACGTGTCCACTTTCAACTGATTCACTCTGATACTATAATAAAACTCTCTAAATACTTTAATTAATACTCTCATTAATACTCTCAAAATACTTTTATAATACTCTCATAAAACTGATTAATCCTCTCATTAATATATACATTAATACTCTGATTACTTTTCTTACTAACTCGAGCAGTCAGGTTATTAATAACAGTCTCGATTCCACACAAAACATTAATCTGAGCTGTGTGGATGAGAACAGTTCTGCTGTTCACTCTGCATTCAGAATGAGTGAGTGTGTGTGTGTGGGTGTGGGTGTGGGTGGGTGAGGTGGGGTGGGGTGGGGTGTTGATTGGATAACACTCTATCAAACCTGCTCAAGTGGATACAGGAAGTGTGAGTCCCATTAGTGCTGTCCCTGCGAAGGGATGCGATGTCAACTCATTACCCCTGCAGCCCCACACTGTGTGTGTGTGTGTGTGTGTGTGTGTGTGTGTGTGTGTGTGTGGAGGTCACATGGAGTACTGTTTCACTCTATGTGGTCTACTTGGCTGTGTCCCAATCCCTGCTGTGGAGTCCAGTATTAGGCTTAAAGGTCAAAGGTCATATAATGCACTCCTGTCTTCCCTTCATACATCAGCTTTGTTCTCCATCGGCTTGTCTGTGTTCCATTCCACTCGATTAGCCCTAGCAGGAATGGAAGAGAGGAAGGAAACAAGCATCGAGAGCATTATCTGTGTCCTGACAGTTCCTACTCTCCTCTCTAAACTCAGCAAGGGGTTCATGAGGCCAAAGGTCATAAATAATAATAAAAATAATAATAATACATAAAGTATTATTTTCTCCCTTGAAATGCTGGCTTTGTTCTCCGCTGCTCAGTCCTGTTCCAGTCCACACTGTCGAGCTTATCAAGGGAACAAAACAAGCTTGAGCTAATGGAGGAAGGGAACGAGGATCGAGGGCACTAGAGGCTCTCCTGCTGTCCTCCCTAATGGCGTGGGTGATTTAGGGTCACTCGGCCAAAGGGGTTGTTTAGGGGTCATATGAAATACTCTTTCCTGCTGTCCCTGAGCTCCGGCTGAGCCCGCAGGTCCTTCTCTTTAGGCTGACGGGAACTCTCGCGTCGAAAACGCAACAGGAAACGCATCATTACTGCCACAACGCACAGCACGACTAGCAGCAGCGCTGCTATCAAACCTACACACACACACAGCAAGAGAGAGGGGGAGAGAGAGAGGGGGGGAGAGAGAGAGAGAGAGAGAGAGAGGGGGGGAGAGAGAGAGAGAGAGAGAGAGAGAGAGGGGGAGAGAGAGAGAGAGAGAGAGAGAAGATAAGACAAATAGAGAAAAAACCAGGATAAAATGTAAGACAGAGCATTAGACAGAGTGGCTTGGTGTGTACAGTACCTCCGATCACGGCCGTGTCGCTTGTCTCCAAGTTTTTGAGACGCTCTTTCCCTCGCTTCTCTCCATCTGTGTGGTCTGAGAGGAGAAGAAGAAAGCAACTGAAACTACTGAGCTAATGTTTCTCAAAGCACACCCACATTCCCATATATGGAGTTTATGCCACACCCACGCAAGCACTGGTCTCATATACTTGCATAAACGATAGACTCTGCTTATTAGGATGAATGTGTTACAGATAAACAGTAAGACCCACTGAGCTCACACTAAGACCCGCCCACTGAGCTCACACTAAGACCCGCCCACTGAGCTCACACTAAGACCCGCCCACTGAGCTCACACTAAAACCCGCCCACTGAGCTCACACTAAGACCCGCCCACTGAGTTCACACTAAAACCCGCCCACTGAGCTCACACTAAAACCCGCCCACTGAGCTCACACTAAAACCCGCCCACTGAGCTCACACTAAAACCCACCCACTGAGCTCACACTAAGACCCGCCCACTGAGCTCACACTAAGACCCGCCCACTGAGCTCACACTAAAACCCGCCCACTGAGCTCACACTAAAAACCGTTCACTGAGCTCACACTAAGACCCGCCCACTGACCTCACACTAAAACCCGCCCACTGAGCTCACACTAAGGCCAGCCCACTGAACTCACACTAAAACCCACCCACTGAGCTCACACTAAGACCCGCCCACTGAGCTCACACTAAAACCCACCCACTGAGCTCACACTAAGACCCGCCCACTGAGCTCACACTAAGACCCGCCCACTGAGCTCACACTAAAACCCGCCCACTGAGCTCACACTAAAAACCGTTCACTGAGCTCACACTAAGACCTGCCCACTGACCTCACACTAAAACCCGCCCACTGAGCTCACACTAAGACCCGCCCACTGAGCTCACATTACGACCCGCCCACTGAACTGCTCGCACTCAGCACCGCCCACTGAACTGCTCATAATAAACCCTGCCCACTGAGGGCACACTAACTCCCACCCAACCTGGTATTTGACATAGAGCTGTTACCTGACAGTGAACGTGAGAGGGATCTATCAGCCAGCTCTCCACAGTTGGACTCCACCAGATTCCCGAGCACGCTGACCAATGAGCTTCCTCGATTCAGAATGGCTGCTTTTAAAGGAGCAAGGTGATTGAACTGCACAGACGAGAGGCAGCCAATAAAACCTCTCGATCCTGCCTGCAGCACCTCCTCGTCCAGGTCCACCTCACGCCCTGAGGCCCACAGACACGCAAACATCTCAGCTTAAATTAATTACAAGACTCACATGACCTGGCTGTGTAATTTCTACAGATTAATGTTAAATGAAATCAAGAGCTTTTACTGGAAGCCTTCGAGCTGAGTGAAGATTAAAAACATCAATAAATAAAAAACCTACTGGTGACTCTGCCGAGTGTCAGAGAGCGAATCATGTTTAACTCTCGGTCTGTGGAGAGGCTGAACTTCTGACTCATATCCTTATCCACCTGAGCAGAGACAGGAGGAGAAACGATGAAGTGTTAATAAGTAGTAATATATGTTAGTGATTGTTAATAAGTGCAAATATGTGTTCATGAATAGGAATAAGTGTTACTGAATGTTTATCAGCAGTAATGAATCTTAATGAGCATTGATAAGCGTTAGTGAGTGTTAATACGTGTTAATGTGTGTTATGTGTTAGTAAGCACTACTGAGTGGTAATAAGTGTTCATAAGCATTAGTGGGAGTTAATAACAGCTGAGAAGAGATGCTGTGTTGGTACCTGGACGTACATGTCCCTGCCCTCTCGGTGCAGCTGAACACGGTGCAGTTGCCCATTAGCGAGACTGTGATGTGAAGCTGTAAACACATCTGGCTCCTTCTCCTGCTTCAGTTTAAACCAAATCTGTAAACTCCCTGATAAATCAGGCAGAAAACATAGCAACACAGTCACAGAGACAGAAACACGGAAACACAGAGACAGAAACACAGCGACAGAAACACAGAGACACAGAAACACAGTCACAGAGACAGAAACACAGTCACAGAGACAGAAACACAGCGACAGAAACACAGAGACACAGAAACACAGTCACAGAGACAGAAACACGGAAACACAGAGACACAGAGACACAGAAACACAGTCACAGAGACAGAAACACAGTCACAGAGACAGAAACACAGAGACACAGAGACAGAAACACAGAGACACAGAGACAGAAACACAGAGACAGAAACACAGACACAGAAACACAGAGACACAGAACCACAGAGACAGAAGCACGGAGACAGACACAAAGTCACAGAGACAGAAACACAGAGACAGAAACACAGAGACACAGAGACAGAAACACAGAGACACAGAGACAGAAACACAGAGACACAGAGACAGAAACACAGAGACACAGAGACAGAAACACAGAGACACAGAGACAGAAACACAGAGACAGAAACACAGAGACACAGAGACAGAAACACAGAAACACAGCGACAGAAACACAGAGACACAGAAACACAGTCACAGAGACAGAAACACAGAGACAGAAACACAGAGACAGAAACACAGAAACACAGAAACACAGAGACACAGAGACAGAAACACAGAGACAGAAACACAGAGACACAGAGACAGAAACACAGAGACACAGAGACAGAAACACAGAGACAGAAACACAGAGACACAGAGACAGAAACACAGAAACACAGCGACAGAAACACAGAGACACAGAAACACAGTCACAGAGACAGAAACACAGAGACAGAAACACAGAGACAGAAACACAGAAACACAGAAACACAGAGACACAGAGACAGAAACACAGAGACACAGAAATGTACACGAGCTAACTGCTAACTGCTGAACTATAAAAAATATCAACAAACCAAGTAAAAAAATTAACTAAGAATTTCACAGCTAGCTCCTCCGCTAAGGGATTTAAAGATGTAAATAAATAGAGTAAATATAAATAATAAAGACTTCAGCATGTTAGCCTGCTGCTAAGTAACATTTTAGCGTGTGTACCGTTATGAGCCAGAATTATGGCCAGGTACTGCAGCTGGTACGTGGTGACAGTCATCAGCATGGCAGGAGATTCGCTGGTGAGGAAGCGGAAGGAAACAATTTCCCGAGACTTGCTGCTCTGAGCAAAGATGGATGATGTCTGACGGCTGGAGTTCCGCATCACAGAGAACGGCTCCTGAAACGTGTAGGTCACTGATGTGCCACTCTCGAAAGACACAGAAACTTCTAGAGACAGAAGAAACAAACATCACCGAACTGGAGAGAAAACTGACATAACACATGAGAACTGAACTAAAAACTGTTAGTATTTATAATATAGATCAAATAAAAAATAACTAATAAATATAAGTACTCAGATTAGACCTTTTTATGAGCCACTAAATGGGATAGTGGTTCAATTCTACAATTCATTCCTGCTGTCAGCCTGCTAAAAGGGTGAAAAAAGCCAGAGAGACACAGGTCTGAATGTATGCTAAATTATTCTTAGTCTGGGTCAAGTTTTGTCTCACATGGCTTAGTTTGTTCACTCATTATATCTGGAGAAAGCGTAAAAAAAATGAAGTAATAGATTAGGGGCCTCAAGAGGAAGAAAGGAACGAAGAGGAGAAATAATTCAAAAGGTTTGACTGGTGGAGCGACCGGACACCCGGAATCCCGGAATCTGCTCTGATAGCAGCAGGAAAACTCTGGAGTCAGGACGAGTCAGGCCACAACCTCCTGAAGGAAACTCACCAGTTAGAGAAGATAACGATAACAGGCACCTCATTAGGGAGGAAGATGTGAGCGAGAGAGAGAGAGAGAAATAACAGGGCAGTCATTTCCTCATTGTTTCTCCTCCGGTGCTTTTATCGCACTTTTACAGCCCACTTAAAGTCTCCTGTCACACAGTCGGCGTTATGTGAATAATCATATGGATAAAAATACAGCGTGAGAGAGAGAAAGGAGACGAGACACCTGAGAGAAACGGTGTCTCTCTGTCGCAGCTCTTTATCTCTCATTTATTATCTGTTCTAGGAGACGTGGAAGTGTCAAGTATTTTCATTCTCACTGGATACGGCGTACATCACGTCTCAGATCACGTGACACTACACCAGACATGAAAGTCAGTCATACAGTACACTAGCAAGGTGCCAATACTTTTGTCACATCACCCTAAAGGGTTATTAATCGTTCTCCTTAACATCTTATTCCTTCTTTGCCTCAGCGATTTCCATAAAATGACCTTTTTAAGGTTTGTTTTATAGATCAACATGCACTTTTTATCCGTTTATAGCTACTTTAAACACTATGGAAGTCCTCGTCCTCGTCTCACTGCATTCTAAATAACCCTGTGTCTGAAATGGTGTTCTGTAGTGCACTAGACAGGGACTTCTGTTGTGTTCCTCACTATGTAGAGAGCATATTTAGTGCAGAGGAAGTTGTTTGGGATTAGTCTGGATGGAGATGATGAATAAGAGACGTTCTGGAGGTGATGTGAAAGTGTTGGTTGACACACCGGTCTGACACAGCGGTCCTCCATACGCAGAGTGTGTGCAGTCACACACGTAGCCACTGTTCCTCTCCACGCAGCGTCCTCGGTTGTGGCACAGACGATTCTGGCTGCTGCAGTACCCCGGACACCCCGCACTCACCCCCGGGGTCATTTTGGCACGTTCCTCCAGGTCGAGGGTCATCCCGTTTATAGATAACGCTCTGATGCATCCCAGAAATCCCTTCTGCCTGGAGGCGGTTCCACCTGCAGGGGCGTAAGGTGCAGGTTAGAATAAGGCTCTCAGCCTGCTTCACACTGACCATGGCAGAAGCTACAGTGTGAATGCGATCCAAACAATCCAGCAAAGCAAAGATTTACTGCAGGTTTTACAGCAAAGATGAACATCTGTTGTGTTTAGCTGAATGTGGGCGTGGCCAGGGGGATGTGCAACTATACACATACTAATGAGAGATTTCAGTGAAATGCTGCTTTAAATAAAAACAATTAGAGAAAAAATATAAACACAGTGACCGCAAGGAAAGAGATGAGAGTGTTAAATAGACATTCTAATAATCATCATTTAATTTAAAGTTATTTAAGTTAATCTGACAATGGGCGTGGTCAATTGGTAAATAAAAATAAGACAACAGAGGAGGCGTGGCGCATGAACTGAAATTGTGCTCCAGAATTGTCAACATATTATACATAAAAGGGGAGTGTCCTACCGATAAAAAGCTGTCCGTTGAGCTGCAGGTGGGCGTGGCCATCTGGCGGAGCTTCCAGGAAGCGCAGAGGAAGCTGATCCACCTGCAACGATGCCTCCTTTACGTTCCGTTCGGCTCGTATGTGGTGCCACTGCTTGTCGTTCAGAGGGACGTGGGACTTGACAGTCAGGACCAGGGGACCGTTTCCCACATCCAACGAAAACGTTACCGTAGATGCCGCTGAGGAGGCGGGGCCAGAAGTTGTGATCAAAGAGAATCAGAAAAGGACACGTGTTATTTCCACAATTCACTAATAAACATGAAGCATCTCCATCTTCCAACAACGAATGGAACATCCAAGGAGGAATGTCCAGACCATGGAACTGGAAGTTTGATCTATGAAGCCAGCTACAAACTTCTTACAAATATCTCAAACTCAAAAAGCAATACTTAAGACAGAATTCTAATGTATTGAAAGGCCACATGGAATGTTATGAACAAAATGAATTGAGGAGAATGTTCTGGAAAATTGCACCATTCCAGGAGATCTGGCATCCAACTGTTCCTATCATTCATCAACAAGTTATCAGCTGACTATCTAGCATTAGCCAGCAGTCGTGCACAGCATTATTAATGACACTCATGGTGCTGTGGAAACAGTCGCTCTGTCAGGAAGATGAAATATCTATGTGTTGGATTGTGAAGCAGTAAAAAGATCTGACGTGGAGGATAAATCACTGTACAGCAAGACGCTAATAACCCTTTTATTCATGTTTAGGAGCACGCCTCACCGCTCAGCTCCACACGGATAAAGTCTCGGACCCCTACGTTCTCCAGGAATACTCCAGAGGGCGACGTGGTCTTGAAGTAGAAGGAGATATCAAGGCTGAGCTCAGCCTGCAGCGTGGGGAAGTGCAGAGATGAGGACTCCTGATAGAAGGACACGGCGTTCCACAGAAACCCTGAGAAATAAGCGCAGAGGGTTAGCGACTTCGGTGTTAGCATACAGCAGCGACATCACAGATTAGCGTTAGCATACCCTCATGATATATATTTAAACCCTAAAGCTACAGAGCAGTATATAAAATGTTTAGAGTTCATTTATCAGTACAGTTCTGGAACATTCTGGAACACATAATATTGATTAGAAGAAATTACTGTAGCTTCATTTTGTATGTATTTCATTTTTCTGTTCCATAAAGAAAGGGGACACGGTGGCTTAGTGGTTAGCACGTTAGCCTCACACCTCCAGGGTTGGGGGTTCGATTCCCACCTCCGCCTTATGTGTGTGGAGTTTGCATGTTCTCCCTGTGCCTCGGGGGTTTCCTCCGGGTACTCCGGTTTCCTCCCCCGGTCCAAAGACATGCATGGTAGGTTGACTGGCATCTCTGGAAAATTGTCCATAGTATGAGAGTGTGTGTGTGTGTGCCCTGTGATGGGTTGGCACTCCGTCCAGGGTGTATCCTGCCTTGATGCCCGATGACGCCTGAGATAGGCACAGGCTCCCCGTGACCCGAGAAGTTTGGCTAAATGGTAGAAAATGAATGAATGAATGAATGTTTCATAAGTGTCTTACTGTCTCCACGGCACTGCAGAGGTCCGACTCTGTAAACAGCTTCCGAGCCGCTTCGGTTCGTGTCTCCCACCACCATCTCCGTGACGGGAAGATGCTCCTTATAGGACAGCAAACCCGTATCGTTCTCCCTGAACACAACACATGCCTGAGAACTCTTTAAATCTCATCTTCAAAAACAGAAGTGCTGTCAAATCAGAATATTCATGAGGACTGATCATTCATAAGGTTTTATTCATTTGTAGCGAAGACCGGTATTAAAAGACAAGCTTGTGGGAGGTGGCAGGATTCCTACATGGCGTCTTATGCAGATGAAATTCAGTTCTTTCTAAATCTGGATTTTTTATAATGTCTTTTCTCATGTAATTATTGCAGACACACAGAGGGCTGAAACTCTGAGAAATGTATTATTATCTAGCTGAAGTAATGTGACCTTAGTATGTGTAACATGCCAGCCAGATGCTATCAATTAGCTGGCTAGCTGTGTTCTGCTGAATGTAAGTGTACTGTAGCTCAGGTGTCGCACCACGAGCTCCGGTCTGCGTCGCAGTTGCAGAAGTGGTTCATATCAATGCAGTTTTCAGCCAAACTGCAGGAACACTGCTGAACTCCGGGCAGTAACCCAGCCCAGTATGTCCGCTTTACTCCGGCTCTGTCCTTCCACCACGATAATGGAGTGCCATCTAAGGAAAAAGAGCACACCAGCAATTTCAGTAAACTGGTTGCATTTCCATATCACAATATCCCAGAATCCCAGTGTCTTGGTTCTAGTGGTAGTCTAGTGTGGTTCCTCATGCTCCCTTTGTTGTTCTATTGTGCAGTATATAGTTGTTCTAGATAGTTCTAGTTCCCATAGTGAAAATGATTATTTAACCCCTGAGACAACTCAGAACTCTTACCCCAGGTGTTGAAAAGGCGGGACTTTCTGCATTGATACATCACTTCCTGTTGGCAGTGCTGCGCTCTGTGTAAAAGGGTTGTAAGTTGCTGCAATGATGCGCTGTAGTTCAACTTCATGACATGGGGCTTCTGAAAATTCGAACCCTGAACATTCACCGGCATGGAGTTGTTGTGACCAATTACCATCCACACCTTCTCCTCTGGACACACAAAAACACTCAGTCACTCTTGCTCAAACCATAAAGGATATATTTGTGTGTGTGTGTGTGTGTGTGTGGATGTGGGTGTGTGTGTTTGTGTGTGTGAGCTTCTGCATTCACCACTCATGTTGCAGTAAACAACCGTGTGTGCGAGTGGCCCACTGCCATCCGGGTCGATGGAGAAAAATCCGGAGGAGCTTCCTGCCAATCTGTGTGCTTCACAAGACACTTCAAAGATGGCTGAAATGGAAAACATAAGGAAGATCTGATCACAGCTGTGTGAGGTATCAGATAACGACTAGCACAGGTTTAGCCCCTGGACATTTATAAACAGAAAAGTAAGTAAGCTACACTGACAGACATCTGAGAGAATCTCACTGCAGTAGTTTCCTTTACATCAGTTTAATAACTTTGTGACACAAATGTCTGGGTTTGGAAAACACAATCCGGAACAGCGTGTGTTAGTGTGTGTGTCGTAGTGTGTGTTACTGTGACTCACAGTTGTGGCAGGTTGCTCCAGTGTATCCTGTACCAGAGCAGTCACAGCTGAAGGAGCTCCAGGACTGAGAACATTCACCACCGTGCTCACAGTAACTGGGCAAACACCTGCAGCAAACATACATCAGTAATGTGTAAAAAAAAACTCACCACATTACAGAATGGAGGACATCTGAGTTTTAGCTGAAGACTTATTCAGACCTCCTTCCTTGGCCAAGATATGGGTTTACCAGGAACATATGACCACTGCTCAGGGTGACAGATCTCATTATATGGTAATCAGTTGACAGAACTGTTACTCTTTTTACCAAATCATTAAGCCTTAAATCGGACTGACTTGTGGCCCAAAGTCCTCTGGAACTCCAAGTGAGCAACATTCTACTGGAACTCCGACTCCTGTGAGAACTCAAGTGTAGGTCAGATTCTACCTCTGAGGGTAGAGGAGCAATATTGCCAATGTGCCAACCAAGATTTACCCCATCATCAAGGTTCAGTCTGTAACTGGCCTTAACTCTTGATCCTACACAATGTGGACTCCATGTTGCTGATCCTTGAATGGGTACGCAGTAGTTGTGTCTGTGTGACCCTGGTCCAGGCAGGTGAGTCCCCTCACCTGGTTAAGAACTATTCAGTCTGTATTTGACCTTTCCCCTCAGATCCCCACAGCTCTTTACACCTTAAGTCTTGATCACAGACTGCATTAGGTTTATGATTACAATTATAAGAGTGACCTTTATCTTCACTGCAAGAACCTTTCAATATTGCAAAAACATTCCCTTTGATAAATCAATAAATACCTTTGAAGGCTAAATATCAGTGGAAAGCCTAAGCTTCACACAGACACACACATACACACACACACACACACACAAACACAAGTATTTGAGGTAACTGAGTCCTCTGGTTGTTAGCCAAGATCCCATTGATCCACCTGATCGAGCCAAAACACTCCAGCTGGGCAAGACAAAGAAGCAAGGCTAAGCTACCTTGTGCTAGGCTAAGCTGAGCTAGCTTTACATCAATAATTCACAGGAGGAAGTGGAAGGAAGTTCCATTCTGTAATCAATGGCCTTTGATGGCAGTAGGTAATATATCCACTGGAGACAAAAATCTAAGTAGCTCGAGTTGCATGAATGATCCAAACATTCATTTATCATTCCAGCTTCATTAAATATTTATTTTACTTCCTTAAATAATCTTTCATATGTCCTGCTTGCAAACAAAACACAGTTAGTCTATGCTAACTCTTAAAGCCAAGAATAATTAAGTAATTAATATATATATATATATAAAAAATAAAATGGTGATGTAGAATGAATGTTTTGAATGCGATGCTAGTGTGTGTTAGCATGTTTACTGTAATACTGGTGTGTGTTAGTGTGTTCATGCTAACGCTAGTGTGTGTTAGCATGTTTAATGTAATACTGGTGTGTTTTAGTGTGTTCATGCTAATGCTAGTGTGTGTTAGCATGTTTACTGTAATACTGGTGTGTTAGTGTGTTCATGCTAATGCTAGTGTGTGTTAGCATGTTTACTGTAATAGTGGTGTGTGTTAGTGTGTTCATGCTAATGCTAGTGTGTGTTAGCATGTTTACTGTAATGCTTGTATGTGTTAGTGTGTTCATGATAATGCTAGTGTGTGTTAGTGTGTTCATGCTAATGCTAGTGTGTGTTAGTGTGTTTATAATGCTAGTGTGTGTTTGCATGTTTACTGTAATACTGGTGTGTATTAGTGTGTTCATTATAATGCTAGCGTGTTAGCATGTTTACTGTAATACTGGTGTGTGTTAGTGTGTTCATGATAATGCTAGTGTGTGTTAGCATGTTTACTGTAATGCTTGTGTATGTTAGTGTGTTTATTATAATGCTAGTGTGTGTTAGCTTACTGTGATGCTAGTTAAAGAGAGGACCTTTTTGGTGTAAATTCTCAGAAACATTTTTGTCTGAGTTTAGAGGATGACAGTCAGGAGGGAGGGAGTAGAAAGACAAATAGAGAAGCAGCGGGACTGAGAATGAAGGAGAGAGAAAGAGACAGAGAAAAAATGTTGAAAACTGAAATAAAATTCAGGAGAGAGTGCGAGAGATGGAGGCAGAGACGGAGAGAGTAAATTCTGTCAGTATGGTCTCTGTGGGCCGCTCTGGCCAGCGCCGCTCGTTTATCACTCAGGCTAATTCTCCTCCTTGGCAGAGGGGCAAACCTCGGCTGGCACGGCGGCCATGTTGCCCTGTATGAGGCTCCTGCCACTGTTTTGGGTGATGAATTGTTATTTTAGGATCAACTTTCCTGAACCTCGGGGCATGTGTGACTTTATGACCTTGTCAAATTATATTAATAAAATCCTCCTGCTGCAGAGTCTGAACTTATGCCCAAGTATCTAGTGCGGATGGTGAAATATTCCCTTATAGTGGCCTCCATCTCCACACCATCTCTGTCCTTGAATTTAGAACACATTTAACAACTATCCTTCAGAAATACCAAACGAGAATTATAGCAAAAAAGCTCACACACACTATTGTTATAACAATCATACAAAAACACACACTAACATCTTCCACTCTCTAGCTATCTTTTCATTTCTATCTTTTGCTTTTTTCCCCTCCAGTTTCCTCTGTTTCTCAAGCTTTTCTCTTTTCTCTCTGTATTTTTGACTCTCCCCCTCCCTCTGTCCCTCGCGGAGGGATCGTCTACAGCCTTTCAAATCAGTTCACTGCTGTATGCTGCATGAGACAAACACACACACACACACACACACACACACACACACACACTAGTTAAGTAGCACTTAGTGAGGTGTTATTTCTCTGAACAATGTCTGTAATCTGCTTCTCGCTGCCTAATAATCTACTCCACTCTCTCAGAGGCATGAAAGCTACAGCCACTGCTAAGAACCTCACACTTCTGTACACACACACACACACACACACACACACTCGGCTATTTCTCTGTTTAGTATGCGTGACTCAGGCTCCTTCAGAATGACACGGCAGATTAGCGTGAGTTACAGATTCATGAAGGAAGAATCCCTCCATACGTCTCTTCTCACAATATGTTTAAGGTGTAAAGTGTGATTATATTTCACATTTAATTTGTTCACTATAATGATACTTTTGATGTAAACATTAAATGTTGTTTAAATTAGCACTATTTCATGTTTACAGTGATTAAATTAACACTTATTCATGATTACGGCATTTAAATTAAGACTAGATCATGTTTAAGGCATTTATATTAACTCTAGTTTATGTTTAAGATGTTTAAATTAACACTAGTTTATGTTTAAATTATTTAAATTAGCATTAGTTTGAAGATGTTTAAATTAGCACTAGTTCTTGTTTAATCTGTTTAAATTAAAGCTAATTCATGATTAAGGCCTTTAAATTAACGCTAGTTCATGTTTAATCTATTTAAATTAACGGTAGTTTATGTTTAAGCTGTTTAAATTAACACTAGTTTATGTTTAAGCTGTTTAAATTAACACTAGTTTATGTTTGTCATTTAAATTAGCATTATTTCTTGTTTAATCTATTTAAATTAACGATACTTCATGTTTAAGGCCTTTAAATTAACAATAGTTTTTGTTTAAGCTTTTTAAATTAATGCTAGTTCAAGTTTAAGGTGTTTAAATTAATGTTCGTTCAAGTTTAAGGTGTTTAAATTTATGCAAGTTTAAGGTGTTTAAATTAATGTTCATTCAAGTTTAAGGTGTTTAAATTAATGCTAGTTCAAGTTTAAGGTGTTTAAATTAACGCCAATTCAAGTTTAAGGTGTTTAAATTAATGCTAGTTCAAGTTTAAGGTGTTTAAATTAACGCCAATTCAAGTTTAAGGTGTTTAAATTAACGCCAATTCAAGTTTAAGGTGTTTAAATTAATGCTAGTTCACTGGTCAGATGTCTGATTCAAACATTACCTGTCTCGTATGTCACAGATGTCGATTTGGAGCTCACTGTAGTTACCCAGAAGGCCTTTCTGCACACTGTACAGGTCGAGCGGGTGGTTGTTAAGCACGATGGAGCGCATGCAGCCCTGATAGGCCAGAGTGGGGTTCCGGCAGCCCTGATTGGCTGATGATGTTGGACATCCTGTGGAGACACATAACATGAGGAACATTCAGCTGATTTCTGCTGTTTTCTTTCAAGTTTCAAACCAGAAGCATGACTAATGTAAGTCAAAAAAGGGGCAGAGCTTCCAGGACATCTGTTAATAGCAGAATGTTACATGCTGATTGGTTGATCGGCCATTTTTACAGGTTGGGAATCTGAAATCTTTCAG
Source organism: Tachysurus vachellii (assembly GCF_030014155.1). Classification (NCBI taxonomy): domain Eukaryota; kingdom Metazoa; phylum Chordata; class Actinopteri; order Siluriformes; family Bagridae; genus Tachysurus; species Tachysurus vachellii. Next base: position 1,060,879 of record NC_083482.1, on the reverse strand, counting down.
GCCTGTGGCTCGAGTGTTCTCTCACAACGACGTTCTGTGATGTTAAAACACGGAGTTTTAAAGAATAAACATCAAAATGAGGTCATGTGTTAATAATGAAAATAAATATTTTCTTCTCTCAGGGACGATTGTTCTGATAATCGTACAATTAACACAGTTACAAAAAAAAAACATTTCAAACCGTGTTAATTGTACGATTATCAGAACAATCGTTTCATCATATCATCAATAGGATCCAGTGAGCAGCAGCAGAAGCTCAGATGATTCATATGTCCTGATCACTGTCAGGTCAGAACGTGACATTTCTCACAGCAACATTCATCTGCAACTCGGCCGCACGGTCGCTCTGTAACCCAACGCCATAAAAAGGCGCTTTTCATTTCCCTGTCGTGGTGCTGCAAAGCTGTGACCCTGTAGAACACCATCTGCTCTTCCACTGATTAAGCAATAAACACTGAAAGTGATACAAATACACACAAGCTATCTCTAACACACACACACACACACACACACACACACTCTTTTACAGCTCTGCTTGCATGACTTCAGCATACAGTCGAAGATGCACGGCATTTTATTTCTCCTTATTTAGCTAAAATCATAGATTTTTCAAGCAGGAGGTAGTTAGTGATAAGCGATAAGCACACAGCGGTGTGAAGGAAGTAGCAGCTTCATGTGTCTCAGAGGAAGCATGTGCTAACTCTGATGCTGAAAACTGGTTATAGAAGAGAAAGCAGAGCAGTGGGTTCTATTTCTTTACAAATACAAATGAAACAATAAAACAGATACGCTAAACCTGCTCCATAACGCTAAACCTGCTCCATAACGCTAAACCTGCTCCATAACGCTAAACCTGCTCCATAACGCTAACCCTGCTCCATAACGCTAACCCTGCTCCATAACGCTAACCCTGCTCCATAACGCTAAACCTGCTCCATAACGCTAAACCTGCTCCATAACGCTAAACCTGCTCCATAACGCTAACCCTGCTCCATAACGCTAACCCTGCTCCATAACGCTAAACCTGCTCCATAACGCTAAACCTGCTCCATAACGCTAACCCTGCTCCATAACGCTAACCCTGCTCCATAACGCTAACCCTGCTCCATTACGCTAACCCTGCTCCATAACGCTAACCCTGCTCCATAACGCTAACCCTGCTCCATAACGCTAACCCTGCTCCATAACGCTAACCCTAGCCTGCATATGTTTTCACATCTGTAGAACCTTACAGCTGCTGGATCACCAGAACAAACTCTGAGCTGATTTAGCAAGTCACCCTGCTAGCATTACCTCATGACTTCTTACTCTTATGTAATATTATTACATTTCATAGCAACTTGTGTGTTAGCATTAGCGTTATTACTAGCATTAGTGCACCCGCCCTCACCTCCGATGACTACAGTGTTCTGGGGTTGTGTGAGATGTCCGAGCATCATGCTGGATGGAGAATCGCTGTCCACAGAGACAGAAGCCTGAAGTCCGTTCAGCTTCACTGAGACTGAGTGCCAGAGTCCATCACTCAGACCGTGGCCTGCAGGAGCACACGGTTAGCATGCTAATGCTAAAACTTCACCCATCCGCCCACCCACCACCCAAATACACACACACTCGGCTGACCGACAGTGATCTCGGAGCTCTGTAGCGCTGATCGCTGGTGTATGAGCCTCAGCTGTGTGTCGCTTAGCAGCAACAGAAGCGTCTCTGCCCCTTGCAGGCCGATCCACATGAGCATGGCCTCTCTGTTCCATGTACGGAACTGGAACCTGGCGCTCCACCTGAGAGTCTCCACGTTCTCTGTCTCCATCATCAGCGATAAATCCAACGGAATCTGTAGGAAGCTGCTGCGAGAGCTGAGGAACATGGCTGAGACTGATGGAGGATCTGAGCAGGAAAAGCTCACATTACCCTGAAACACACACACACACACACACACACACATGTGCACAGACATGCATACACGTACACACACACACACACACACATGTGCACACACGTACACACACAAGAAACTGTACATGACTTGATATAGACTGTGTACAAGTCTATAGTTCAAGTATAGTTGTGTGCGAAAGTTTGTACACTCTAAGTATAAAATAAAGAAAATCAAAGCATGTACATCGATAGCACACACTGTGTCACACATGATCCTTATGCTGTAATCAAAACTGTGTGTTTTAAAGATCATCACTGAAGTGTACATCTGATGCCGGTGCAAAAGTTTGTACACCTCCGGTCCTCTGCTTAGATTTTTGCTCAGAATCAACATCATTGGCTGGTCAAGATGTTAGCTGCTTTCACTGGAAACTGGAAACCAAACGCTGACTGGTTTTCCTGAATGAAGGTGAAGTGAAGCGGAGTAAGTGTACAAGGGATTGATAAAGACTCGCTTTTTCTTTTTCTAATTCAGCAGCTTAGAGAAATGACATAAAGCCCAGCTTCTCCTCGAAGGGTTTAATAATCATTCAGAAATATTTTTGTAGGATCTGTCAATTCTCTCTCTCTTTCTCTCTCTCTCTCTCTCCCCCTCTCTCCCGCTCTCTCTCTGCCTGTCTCTTTCTTTCTCTCTCTCTCTCTGCTCTCTCTCTCCCTGTCTTTCTCCCTCTCCCTCTCTCTATCTCTCTGCTCTCTCCCTCTCTCCCTCCCTATCTCTGCTCTCTGTCTCTTCCTGTCTTTCTCCCTCTCCCTCTCCCTCTCTCTCTCTGCCTGTCTCTGTCTTTCTCTCTATCTCTCTGCTCTCGCTCGCTCTCTCTGCTCTCTCTCTCTCCCTCTCTCTCTCTCTCTCTCTCTCTCTCTCTCTCTCTCTCTCGGCTACGGCCTGATGCTTCATTTCCTTTCGCTAATTGCAGTTTAAAAACCCCTGAGAGACTCGTTCATTCCTCACAGCTCTTCGTAATCCAGTGCTCTCATGTCTCCGTCTCAGTCAAGTCCAACAGGACACTCTGACTTCTGATCACTGACACGTCAGATTAAAGGCAGCTCTGATCAGACACCACTAGTAGACCAGAGACTGTGCATGGTAAGAATTAATGGATCTACAGCCTGAAAGCTTTATCCTCCTGCTGAGAATTCCACTCCAACCCACAGAAGTGAGAAATTTCACTCACCACACTGTAGATCTGTGGTTTCTTGCGCTTGGCCAGGTCAATGATGTTCACGCCGTTGTAGTAGAGGTTCTCCATACAGCCGTGGAAGTTCTTGCGCAGGAACGTTCCTGGTTTTCCGGGCAGAGGAACGCCGCCGATACTGAGCTTTGTGAAACCAAGAAGATACGTACAGAACGGACACAAAGAGCTTCAGAAAGTCAGAAGAGTTTACACTGAAATTCATTAATGTTGAAATGAAGCTAGCTCCGCCCCTAAATTCCTGACTACGCCACTTTAGCCTAGGTTTAATTACACTGATATATAACTTCATGCTCCATGTGAACTGACAACATGACCTCTAAAGCTTTGAGTTCAGGCTTTTGCTGGAATGAAGCTGTAAGAGGAAGTTAGTTCTTACTTGTTAGTTACTTGTTAACTAGTTTTTTTTTATTACGTGCACAGAAATGAGGTCAGAGTAACGTTCAGAGGTTCCAGTTTCAATGAGAGGAATCATTTGTGGACTGAATCAGAAAATCCCCTCAATAAAAATTCAATAAATTGAATGCTCACTTCATAGTCGACCTCCAGTGAGTCCGCTGTTCCCCCTGAGCGAAGGTGCCGTGTTATTCGGTCCACGGTGAAGTTGATCTGTTTGTTGAAACGTTCGATCTGGACCGAGTGCCAGTGCTGATCATCCAGGAGACTCCCCAGAGACATGGAGACCTGAGCACTACGGGGGTGGGCCTCAGCATCGTCTACAAAGAAGAGAAAGAGTGAGAGAGAGAGAGAAAGTTGTTGGTTTTTTTTTTTACTTTTTACACCCTTTTATTTACACAAATCACATTATATACAAAAAAATCAGGGTGACTCAGTAAATTAATTTATTTAAATATTTTAATATGTATTTATTAAGTTAAAACATTTTTTCATAGTTAATTTAGTTTAGTTCTGGTGCAACACAAAGTTTCCCACAGAGCACAGAGCATTCCGAATTCTTAGCCAAAGATAAAATTGGCACGTGAACCTGTTTCTCCTGACGTTTATAACCAAGAATAAAACCCTGAAAAGTAAAATCAACATTAAAAGACCTTAAAATGCTCCGTAAAAAAATAAAGTCTGTAACCTGGAGCTGTGAATAAAAGCATGATACAAGAATCAGTTTGTCTCTGTGAACAGAAAGGACAGTCGTGTGCAACATTCAACAGTCGTGTTCACAGCGATAATACAGTGTAAAATCCTCCATTGGAGGTTAACGCTGGTTTGTACAGTGTCTCCACTCTGGTTTAATATCATCATTAAACCCAAGTACACTTCTTCAACGTGGCCGGTTCAGCTACGAGGGGCTTCTCTGGTGCTGCTTCAGCTACAGTGGGCTTCTGAGCTGCAGGCTGGTCTTGGTGCTCACTCACCATTGCTCTGTCGCTCAGAAACACCGGGGACACTCTGTCTCTCAGCACAGACCCGAACAGATGCCCAGTTTTACCACATTTAAAACATTTCATATCGGCATAAGAAGAAACAAATATGTTGTAATTAAACCCATCGATATTGAATTTAAAAACATTACAAACAGCATTTAATTCTTCAACACCTTCTTTAAGAATCATAAAAACCACTCTTCAAAAAGACACCAGGTGTTTGACCAGTGGAGATTTACAACCAAGGGGGGGTTTTCTTAATGGGGAGACCATTCGCGCGTACAGACTCGACTCTTTACCAGTTACTTTGTCTGTAATAAAAGGAGGGCCATTCAACAGTATTCAATCATTTTTTTGCTTGAGAACAGAGGGCAGAAGATTTTTGTGCCCCACTACATCACCAACCTCTAAAACACAGTCCTCTACACTCGCCGCACACACACACACACACACACACACACACACACACACACACACACACCACCCTCACACCGTGCTGGAGAGTCAGACTATGACATAACTTTGTGTTCAGATCTGC
>NC_083482.1:1045837-1050837 GCF_030014155.1 Tachysurus vachellii | reverse complement strand
CTCCATTTTAAATGCCAGCAAAAAAAATTTTACAGGTTTAGATTTAAAAAGTGTCAAGAAAACAAAGTGTTTAATTATCACAAACACACACACTCTCACACACACACACACACACACAAAAACACACACACGCAGAGCTAACAGGAAGCTCTTATACCACTGTGAAGCATGACTGTGTGTTAGCACAGGAGCTCGCTGTTAGCATAGCCTGCGGAAGCTAAGTGAAGTTAAGAAGCTCTTTACGTCTTCCAAAACGTCCTGGTGATTTTCAGTCCCAGTCCAATTAAGAGCTCGACACCTTCAAAGAGTTTTTTTGCAGAGAAAGTGTCTCTGCTGAAGCAATTAGTGTCTCGACGTCTCCAGCAGAGACGCAGACTAAAAAAGGCGACAGCACTTTAACTATAACGAGTAAATCCAGTCAGTCCTTCTGCCTCACTCCATCACTTCTGTCTGTCTGTCTGTCTGAGTGTCAGCACCACAGGGAACAAGCCAGCCAGTGATAAAACCATGAAACGTCTGCTATCGATTGAGGAGAAGGTGAAGCCCGTTTGTTTTTCCTCTCTACGTGGAAGCAGAACAACCTCTGGCTCCAGCGACTCCGGATCAATTCCAGAGTTGTCAAAATAAGACGAGTAAAAGGAGAGAGAGGTAAAAAAAGACGAAGGAAATTGAGCCACCGAATGAGGTTTCACCGCCGCAGAGAGCGAGACAGCTACCAGTTTATCTAGACATCTGAACCTCCTTAAGATCCAGAGAAATCTGGTCCAGTTATCTTCATAAATGATCAGAATTATTAGAGGAACTTTTAGATTATGTAAAATGATCAGGATTGTTTAATCGGTTTAGAATTCTTTGCAGTAATTCTTTCATCTGTCTGTCTGTCTGTGTATTAATTTGCAGGAAGTGACTCACTCCAGTGTAATCCTCACGTCTGTACTGTTTCCAGTCTCTTCCTGTGTCGCTGTACAGCAGTGTGTATCTGGTCACCCAGTCAGAGCTGCCAAACACACCCTGCGTCGCCACGGCGATGACCTCCATCCTCTCATGCAGGTCAACCTGCAACCAGCGCAGGTGGTCTGTATGATCAGGCCTCCAACCACCACCTCCTAACACACACAGACACACAAGCACACATGTATATTAGTGTGTGTGTGTGTGTGTGTGTATGAGTGTATATGTTTGCATGTGTGTGTGCATGTGTGTGTATGAGTGTGTGTGTGAGTGTGTGTGCGTGTATGTTTATGTGTGTGTATGAGTGTGTGTATGTGTGTGTGTGTGTTGCTCACTGTGATGAACACTGAACTCTCCATCATCAGCCCCATCATCACCCTCTGTGTGTGTGTGTGTGTGTGTGTGTGTGTGTGTGTGTGTGTGTGTGAGTGTGTATAAGTATTTGTGTATGTTTATGTGTGTGTATGAGTGTGTGTATATGTGTATAAGTGTGTGTGTATGTATGTGTATGAGTGTGTGTGTGTATGAGTGTGTGTATGTGTGTGTGTGTGTGTGTGTATGAGTGTGTATGTTTTTGAGTGTGTGTATGTGTGTGTGTGTATAAGTGTGTGTATGAGTGTGTGTACAGTATGTATGTATGTGTGTATGTTTTTGAGTGTGTGTATGTGTGTGTATGTATGTATAAGTGTGTGTGTATGAGTGTGTGTGTATGAGTGTGTGTATGTATGTATGTATGTGTGTATGTTTTTGAGTGTGCGTATGTGTGTGTGTATGTATGTATAAGTGTGTGTGTGTATGAGTGTGTGTATGTGTGTGTGTGTGTATGTGTGTGTGTGTATAAGTGTGTGTGTGTGTGTGTGTGTGATCTGCTGACTCACCCTCTCTGTTGTTTAGTTTAGCGTAATACTCAGCATGTCTGTGTGAGGAGACAGAGGAGCTCTGGAACGATGTGGGAGGAAGAAGTGTGAGCAGCGGTGCGTTACAGTGATCTGCAGGAGGAAGTGACATGTTGGTGTTTATCTCACAGTCGTCACAACACACTGCTCATGTTAGCGTTAGCAAAGACAACTAGCGTTAGGCAGCAAGTCGCAAATATATAACGCTGAAATTTTACAGACTCAGTTACTGCAACCTGAATTTCCACAATCTCATGTTTTTTAATTTAGTTCATTATTTTTTCCCTTTAAACTGCTTACATTTAAATTGTCTGTATTTTACAGTTTTCAGGAATTTAAGCTATTTACGTTACTTTAAATTAGAACTGTTTAAAAAAGTCTTTTTTTTGTTTTTTCTTTTTTTACTGTCATGTAATTTTTAACAATCTGAATTTTTTTTTACTTTCTGAATATTAACCAACTTCCTTCCATCTAAAATTTACATAAAACATGAATTACAAATGTCAATTTTTCTTAGTTTTTTCACTGTTCAAGTCTTTTCTCATCACCAGAACTTTCTTCATTTCTTTTTTCTAACCCATTTTATATCTCGTGATGTCTGGATGTGTTTTACAGCTTTAACACTCCTCTTCAGAGCCTGTTCCTAACCCGACTCTGTAAACGGCAGATTTACACTAATATATTCACCTCTCAGTGACGTGGGAGCTTCACACACAGAGAGACGGACAGCTGACGGCACGTTCCAGTCCTCTTTTAGCTCTGAACTGACGTGAGTTCTCAGCTAATTAACCTTTACAGAGCCTTTAGAATGAGTGACACCTCAAATCACATCACTTTAACTCTGCAAACTGATTCCAAACTTGGAGAAGGAGCAAGGGAGATGTGGGGAGGAGGGGGGGAGAGAGAGAGAGAGAGAGAGAGAGAGAGAGGGACAGGGAGGGAGAGACAGAGAGGGAGAGAGAGAGAGACAGAGAGAGAGAGAGAGAGAGAGAGAGAGAGAGAGAGGGAGAGAGAGAGGGAGAGAGAGGGGGGGGGCAGGGTGATTAAAGGATAAGGTGAGGTCATACAAAGGTGACGATCCAAGCTCTCTTTTCTTTCTGGCTCTGAAAAACCTCAGAACACACACACACGCACACACACACACACACACACACACACACACACTCTCACACACCCACACACTCACTCTCTCACACACTCTCTTACACACACTTACAAACACACAATCTCTCTCACACACACACACACTGTATTTTGCTGAGAGATTATAGAGAAAATACAACTTTCTTTGTTTCTTTCAGTAGTAATCCTAAGATTTTACATTACTGTGTTTGCCAGTCCCAATCCCCTACTCCCTATCCCATAGCCCCTACTCCCTATCCCATACTCCCTATCCCATCTCCCCACCCCCTACTCCCTATCCCATAGCCCCTACTCCCTATCCCATACTCCCTATCCCATCTCCCCACCCCCTACTCCCTATTCCATAGCCCCTATCCCATAGCCCCTACTCCCTATCCCATACTCCCTATCCCATCTCCCCACCCTCCACTCCCTATTCCATAGCCCCTAATCCATAGCCCCTACTCCCTATCCCATACTCCCTATCCCATAGCCCCTACTCCCTATCCGATAGGGGCTATGGGATAGGGAGTAGGGGTTAGGGGTTAGGGTTAGCCCTGGGTTAGGGTTAGGGTTAGCCCCTATACCCAATCCCCTACTCCCTATCATCTATCCCTTAGCTCAGCAGTGTCCAGTCTTCCCCACAAAGGGCCAGTGTGGATGCAGGTTTTCATTCCAACCAAGCAGAAGCCACACCAGGGTCTATACTAAAAGCCAAGAACAACTGATTAAACAGGTGGAATTAGGTGTAGCTTCTGCTTGGTGTGAATGAAAACCTGCACCCACACCGGCCCTTTGTGGGTAAGATTGGACACCACTGCCCTAGCTCCTAGCTGCCCCAGTTACTGATGTGACATTTAAATAGTTTCAGAAACATTCACGTGTATTGTATTATAGGTCATGACTTTATAAAGGGAAATATGGAGGAGACCTCACAGATTACATGTGATGCCACCTCATCAGAGGAAGAGGATCTCTTCAAGCCACATGAGGCTCAACGGTGCTTGATGGCTATCTGTCATGTGCTGGTGACCACATGGGTGTCCTGAAAACATTCCCATCTTTAAGACTCAGCACTCCGTTACCTGCATCTGCTGCCTGTGAAGGACTTTTTAGCACCGCTGGCCTCATTTTAAACCCAGAGCTAGAATAAATTCCATGAACTTTGAGAACCAGCTTTTGTTGAATAAACATATTGCCATGTCTGAGACTGAGGGGTAAATCATATCGCAGTCAGATCTTAATATTTAATTAGACTTTAAAATTCATTCATTCATTTATTTTCTACCGCTTATCCGAACTACCTCGGGTCACGGGGAGCCTCGGATCTCAGGCGTCATCGGGCATCAAGGCAGGATACACCCTGGACGGAGTGCCAACCCATCACAGGGCACACACACACACTCTCATTCACTCACACAATCACACACTACGGACAATTTTCCAGAGATGCCAATCAACCTACCATGCATGTCTTTGGACCGGGGGAGGAAACCGGAGTACCCGGAGGTACAAAGGATCTGTTCCTTGTGTTTTACTGACATAACACTTGGTGTTGAGGTCTAGTGCATCTCTGAGCCCACAATCAGCATCAGTGAAATATTCAATGTTAAAATTGGATACTTTAAGACTTTTACTCAAGTCGTATTGGATTTGGTGACTTGTAATGGAGACATTTCTGCAGTAAGGTATCTACACTTTTATCCAATTATGTTTTCAGGAACTCTTTACACCTCTGTGTCTTTCTTCTGTCTAGAACATTTAGCTACCACCTATTCCCAGTTATTAGCTAGCTTATGCTCAGTGATGACTGTTATAGTTGCCTAGCAACAGTATTCATATGAATGGTGAGTAAATGGTGTTGGACACAACATCCATCACAGTTAGACAACTATTTATAACTGACAAATGATTTATCGAGATGACATCATGATTATTTTATGTGTTATACAAGTAACCATGGAAACATCTTAAGATCAGTCCACCATGGGTGTGTCCCAAACCACACTCCCTGTTCACTAGATAGGCCAC
>NC_083482.1:1020837-1035837 GCF_030014155.1 Tachysurus vachellii | reverse complement strand
TTGTGTTAATGTGCGTTAAAATAAATCACAGAAATGTTTCCTGAACAATTAAAGATCATTTAAAAAAAAATGATTAAGATTTTATTATTATATTGTTTTATAATAATTTATTTACTACTATATAATACTTTTAAAACATTAATATATTTTAAAATGTATATATTATATTATAACATTCATAACGGATTAATTATATTAAAAAACTTTGAATTCGCTTTTTAATCTGTTGATGTTTTTACAATAAACCTCATGACACTGATGTCCATTAAAACCTGCGAGTGAAAGAGTTCTTCAGTGCGCGACTCTTCTCTTTACACACACACACACACACACACACACACACACACACACACACACACACACAAGGATAAGTAAAGCGTGTTATTTAACTCACGGTGATGATGGGCAGCGCGCACGGACTGGAGCGTGAACAAAACCGCCAGGACGAGAAACGACCTGCGCGCGCCAACACCGATCAAGACAGTCCTCTTCATCATCATCATCATCATCATCATCATCATCATCATCATCAAGAAATCAACTGTTTTTATCCAAAAGTCCAGGAGCTTGCATGTAAGATAACATCCACACACACACACGCGCGCGCGCGCAGAGATTCAGAACGATCCAGCAGCTCGCACCCGTTTCGGCTCGTCTGTGCGCTAACGGAGAGAAGCTGAAGATGAAACACACACACACACACACACACACACACACACACACACACACCACAACAGCAGCCCTTAAAGACACACGCGAACCCGACCGCCTGCACACACACACGCACACCTGCAAACACACACACACACTCAGAGAGAGAGAGAGAGAGAGAGAGAGAGAGAGAGAGAGAGAGAGAGAGAGAGAGAGAGAGATTTCAGTGTATTTTACACTCTATAAACTATAAAGGCTCCCTTTTGTCCCTAGAGAACTTTCTCTGTTGGAGTTTAATATGAACATAAATATAAATTATATCACTGTACAATACAAAACCTATTAAATAGTCGATAAACAACTTCATCACCGATGTGTATTGAAATTCTGTTGACACACTGAACAGTTTTACCGATAAAGCAGTGATTTTAAAGGGTCTCTGTGTGAGTGTTGTGTTGATTCGCTCGACTTTACAGATGAGATGGTTTATGTGTTGTGTGATTTACCTCCACTCGGTTATTCTTCCCCCTAGAGGTGGAAATGGGAAGTTCAGTTAAGTATCTGAGCCCCCACACGGGCAGGAATCCCACTGCCCCATGTTCAGGGTAGGAGCAGCCACAGGACAGGTGAAGACATGGTTGCCAGGTAATGACATATTGGGTTAGTTTAACAAAAGCCCTCGTTAACCAAGATCTAGTTTACAACAAATAGTCTGAATAAACAAATTTCCACAAAGAAGGGTAAGTGTCTGCACCATGTAGTGTGTGTGTATAATTTATTACATTTCCAGCATTTGGCAGACACCTTTATATCCAGAGTGACTTACATGATCTCATTTTCTTTTACAACTGAGCAATTGAGGGTTAAGGGCCTTGCTTAGGGGCCCAACAGAGGCAGCCCGGTGCACCTGGGATCGAACTCACAACCTTCCAATTGGTAGTCAGCACATTAACCACTTGGCTACCACACACCCTTTTATTAACCATTTCTACTGTAGTGCCCCTTTTCCACCAAAAAGACCCGGGTGCTGGTTCAGAGCTGGTTCCACTGGTGAACCTTCTAAGAACCGATTTGCCTTTCCGTCGGTTAGAGAGCGTCACAGAGCCGAGTCTGATGTCACTGTATACGTGTCACATTACACAGCAACGTTAGCGCAGCAGCGACAAACACAAACACATCAACAATGGTGGATGTTGCTTTACTGTTAATGCTCATGGCTTTTTGAACCTACATTAACACCCAAACGCAGCGAATCCAACGTATCATATTGCGGTAAAGTAAAAGTGTATTAAACATTAGTATACTTAAGGTACATTATCAAATGCGCTAACAGTAGCCCCGCCCACAGCCCCGCCCACAGCCCCTAATGCAAGCGGTTCTTAAGTCTAGACCAGCAACGTTTTGGTGCTACTTAAGAACCACTTTTCCTGGTTCAGAGCCGGTGCTTTGGCTGTCGGAAAAGAAAGAACGGATTATGTCGCTTTGTAGAAGCCAACATTCTGTTTTTCTATTTAAGCTTAGACAAAAATTTATAAATAGTAACTCCTCCTAGGGCTTTCGAGCCACATGCACCAAATTCGGATACAGTGATGCCTCGAGATACGAGCTGTGATTCGACCAAATTTTTGGCTTGATATACGAGCAAATTTTTGAGATACGAGCATCCGAGCCGCCGCCGCTGAAACAAAGATCCCCAACAACCACGTGTGCTCTGTTTCCCCGCCTCAGCTTCCCGCGTCTCACTCGGTTAAAGCCGCCTTTCCACTGCACAAGACAAACGACGGTCGATAAACGGGAAGTAATTCATTTCCTATGGAGAGTCGCAAAGGGGCTGCGTGAGGTGACGACCATCTGTGGATCCGTAATTTTCGGATCCGTTTAAGTGTTGGATCCGTTAAAAAATTTAACTTGTGCGACTACACCGTATCTGATATGCCGACCGGACAGGTTTTTTTTTAAACGACCGGCAGATGACCGGCACATAAACAAAACAACTGGAGTGGAATTTTGCGAGCTGGAACGGATTAATGGGATTTCAATTCATTTAAATGGGGAAACTTGCTTTGAAATACGAGCAAAGTCATGGAACGAATTAAACTCGTATCTCAAGGTATCACTGTATGTTGTAGACCCTGGTCTGAAGTTTGTTGCTGTTACTTTTCTAAGCGATCCGAGTACCGGTACTTCCGGTACCGGGTCTCAAATTGGCCTTTTTTCCCCATAGACTCCCATTATAAAATTTGGAGGTTTATAACACGGCAAGCTTTCGAACTATCTACACCAAACTCGGCCAGCTCCTTTAGGGTGATACTCTGAACAAACTTTTAAAGGGAACTTCCTCACGTGTATTCTGATGACGTCACATGCTCGTCTCCACATGCCTCCAAATGTTTTGGCACCCTATCTTTCTGTCCACTTGCCTCCAAAAGTAACACTGTCCCTTATGTCCACTCGCCTCCAAAAAGCACCGGCCTTTGCGAATACTTGTACCGTCAAAGCCAACATCAAAGTTTGTCGCAACGAACTTTACAACGCTAGTTTTAAAATAGGTTCCAAACCAGCACTCAAACTGCCTTGGTGGAAAAGGGGAATAAGATATACTGTAAAGATTAAAGGAAAGGGGGATTATGGTGTACATCAGAAATATATGAGAAATGTTTATCTCCCAATGCAAATGCTGAGAAAAAAATGTGACTCACTATTTTTCTATTTCTTTTTGTGAGGTTTCAGGTTAATTTGTGTGGATTTTAAAATGGAAGATTTGTTGAAACCTGGCAACCCTGGTTACAGCGATAACAATAGCAATAATGTAGAACACAGAAGGTTGAACTAAACCCTCTCAGAAGGAGCTGTTAGACTGTAGGCTGGATAACTTTGGAGTCGTGTCTTAACTACTCAGTAAATTAAATAATCATTACATCGTAGTCTGTAGCATGAGTGAAGAGTGACAGCATGGAGCAGAACTTCAGGAACTTCATGAAGTTTGAACTCAGTGTGAATGGGAATGCAGTCAGACGCAGCACCACGGGAGGAGCACAAGGTTTTCCTGACTCAGGAGCAGACAGGAGATAAGGACTTAGCGAGCACATGGCGCTGTTCTTACTGGAGAATATTACAGAGATAAGAAGTCGATACAGCTTTCTAAACATCACGGAGCAGCGAGTGGAGAGAAATGAGAACAGAGTCGGAGATACACAGTGTATTGTGTCTCAGGTCTACAGCATGTCCTCACACAACCCATATCTGGAGCTCTGCACGTACATCAGATAAAACAACACAGATAACTTTAGACCTTTAAACACACACGCTCAGTAATCTTTGATCATTTTATAACATTTCTGATAAAGATCAGAATCTCAGAGACTTTAAAATACGACAGGATTTAAACAAGAAGCTCCTAGCAGGACATTTCTTTAAAAACAAAAACTAAATTCCACCACAAAACCTTCTGGAGTATGTCGCATGAGACCGATGATTTTTTTTTTTACATTTCATTATAATAAATATATAAATATATAAAATAAACCTGTAGAGAGACGAGCGCAGAACCCTTAAGGAGTTACACTATGAATTTAAATAAAACTTCCTACAGGAAGCAGAAGTAACATGAGTAATAATTAATAACCCTAATGAAAGCCTGTCCTCTGTTTAGAGCTGAAAGTTCAAAACACAGGACAAACCATGAATAAATGATGGCATGACTTATTAATTACATGTTCAGGATGGTATTTCTGCCTCACTTTTCTCAGCTTTTGTTGCTCATTAAATATTTAGGTGCTCTCTGGATCATCAGCACAAACCAGAGGAATGACATGAGTTACAGGATTAAAGTAGATTAAAAACAGATTTAATCACAGCCTGATGAGGAAGAGAGAATGTGTTAGTTGCCCTCTAATGGCTGGAGGTGAGAAAACACCCTTTTATATACTGTATATACATTCCAGCATTCTCTCTGCCAACGGCTGATTGGTTGATGCTTTTATGGGCGTGGCTAGTGATGATCTTTGAGGAAAGAAATTCTCTTCTTGCAGTTTTTATTGTTATTTTTTTTAAATAAATACATACATGAATGAATAAATAAATAAATAAATAAATAAACCTGTAAACGTTTTCACGTCACTTCGTCTTGTTCCACATGGGAAATCATGCAACAGGTTGTAATAACACGCATAAATTCCAGCTGGAAGATTTTCTTTAACCTGGAATAAGTGCGGCAAATTTAACAAAGCATCCAAGCGGAACGCAAATAACCCTTAAAGTTTTCTCATCAGCTGCAGCCATAAATCAGTCGGCGTGGTGCAGCATGCAGCCTAAGGCTCACCACTGAACTGGAACTGAGAGGATGAGGAGGAGAAAGAGGAAGAAGAGGAGGAGGAGGAAGAAAAGGAGGAGGATTCAGAGGAGGAGGGGGAGAAGGAGGAAGAACAAGAGGTGGAGGAGGAGAAGGAAGAAGAGGAGGAGAATGAAGAAGAGGAAGAAGAGGCGGAGGAGGAAGAAGAAGAGGAGGATGAAGAAGAGGAGGAGGATGAAGAAGCGGAAGAAGAGGAGGAGAAGGAAGAAGAGGAGGATGAAGAAGAGGAAGAAGAAGAGGATAAAGAGGAGGAGGAGGCAGAGGAAGAGGAGGAGGGGGAGGAGCTGGAGGAATAAGAAGAGGAGGAGGAGGAGGAGGAAGAAGAAGAGGCGGAGGAGGAAGAGGAAGAAGAGGAGGAGGAAGAAGGGGAAGAAGAGGAGGAGTATGAAGAAGAGGAAGAAGATGAGGAGGATGAAGAAGAGGAGGATGAAGATGAAGAAGAGGAGGAGGAGGAGGAAGAAGAGGAAGAAGATGAGGAGGATGAAGAAGAGGAAGAAAAAGAGGAGAATGAAGAAGAGGAGGAGAAGGCAGAGGAAGAGGAGGAAGAAGACTGAGATGAAGAAGAGGAGAAATCACTTGAACAGGGTTAATTGGAGGGAAGTGTGATGTTAATATCGGCCTGAATGAAGTGCTGGATGTGAAGCAGGAGCCTGAGGTTATCATTTCTACGGTTTATTTCGTCTGACGTAGTCGTCGTGGTCCGTTGTGTCCAGACGCCGAGGAGCTGCTGCTTATCTGAAAGATATTTATGAGCCTGTGGATATTAAAAACTTTTATAAGCACAGAAATGCAATGAGGAAATAAAATAACACCTTAACTTACAGAAATAAAAACTGCTGCTAATGCTAATGCTAATGCTAGCGGGAAAAACAAGCTTCTCTTCTTCATTGAAAATCCATTTATCTCTCTGTAGCATGTTTAACGCTAGTTCCTGGTGTTACTTAGCCTTCACCGTGTTAACTGGCTAACACACACTCACGTGTTCTGGCTAACACACACTCACGTGTTCTGGCTAACACACACTCACATGTTCTGGCTAACACACACACACGTGTTCTGGCTAACACACACTCACGTGTTCTGGCTAACACACACTCACGTGTTCTGGCTAACACACACACACGTGTTCTGGCTAACACACACTCACGTGTTCTGGCTAACACACAAACGTGTTCTGGCTAACACACACTCACATGTTCTGGCTAACACACACACACGTGTTCTGGCTAACACACACTCACGTGTTCTGGCTAACACACACTCACGTGTTCTGGCTAACACACACTCACGTGTTCTGGCTAACACACACTCACGTGTTCTGGCTAACACACACTCACGTGTTCAAGGTGTTTTTAATGAGAAAAAAACATTAAGACGACGTTAAGATCGTAGCACTATAAACCTACAGCTTAACAATTTAATTTGCTAGCCTCCAGACCAGCCTGCTAATTAAAAAATATTAGACTTCACACACACACACACACACACACACACACACACACACACACACACACACACACACACACACACACTGAATTCATCTGTAACACAGAGCTACATGTTACATTTATTGACTCGCTTATTTGTTAGCGGCTAATCCCTACACTTTTATGCTAAACACTCAATATGCTAACAAGTCATGGCCTTTTCTTTCCAAGCATCTCTTTTTTTCTGCACATTATATTTGTGTTTCAAACTTTTGAACTCGACACAACCTTCTGTGTTATTTTTTCCCGCCGTGTCCCTGATCTGATCGGTGCAGCGTTTTCACTCTGACAGCGTGTCAGCCGGCGCTTCCTCCGAGACGCTCACACTCTGTTTATTTTTAATCTCCTTTTTCTATTAAAATCGAACTTGTCAGAGTGTGTGCTGTATACATGTGTGTGTTTGTGTGTGTGTGTGTGTGTGTGTGTGTGTGTGTGTGTGCGCTGTCATACGAGACGGCTCAACTCCCGGTTTTAACCCAGAGCGAGTGAGTGTGCTTCAGACAGCTCATCGATGGAGCCATTGTGTGACCTGTCAAAAGTCTCACACAAACACACACACACACAAACACACACAAACACACACACACCTCAGTGTAACTACAAACCCATTTGTCATTCCACACCTTAATCACACTCGCAATCACAATCTGATCATCTCACAGGTTCTCGTAGATTTTAATAAGGAGAAACCTGAGCAGGAAACCAGGAGAACGCTCATGACCTGGACGCTGAGCTGCCATGGCTTTCGATTTCTTCTTCTTATTCCTTTTATCTCCGCTGTCCAATCAGATCTTAGCAATCACTGCAGAGTTACAGGAAGTAAAAGTGCACAGATGATGAAAATTTGCATTTAAACTTAAACATCTTGACATGAAGTATATAAACATTTAAAGACATAATGACGAGCTGTTTATACTCAGTTAATTAATACCACATTGAACTGAACATTTTAGAGTGTGTGTGTGTGTTTGTGTGTGTGTGTGTGTTTCTGAACTACACACAAGTGAATTAAAGAACTGAAAGATATTAAGTCAACAAGTCAAAATCTGTAAAAAAAAGAAAAATGACAGGTTATTTTGTCCCCTTCATGAATAAAAAAGTGACGTCATTAACTCTAAACACAGGAGGAACAAATCTACTGATCTGGGGTCAGGTTCAGATTTTAGTAAATGGGATGGAGATTAAATGCTAAACTAAGAGCTAATTTCTCTCTGAAAAAACTGGGGGTGCCAATATTTTTAAGCAGCCATGATGGCAGTAAGGTGTGTGTATATTGTCACACAAGGTATAACGTAATCATATAAATCACAATCTAAGAGAAATGTAAGCTTGTTCATCTGCATTGGACTCGATTCTGCTGTGCATTATGGGAATTAGCATAGAATCCGTCCGTCGCTAAGCTCTCGTCAGTGAAGTCACTCGTCTGAGGTTTTTGTCCCTTGTGCTAATGAATGTTTGCTAATTATCTCTCACACATCAAGAAAAATTAAGCTAAACCTCGACGTGTCTCCTCCAGCACTTTTCTATTCCAGTCTCCTCAACACACTGACGTTAACTTCAGGCTAAATCTTCAGGAAAACACACACACACACACACACACACACACACACACACACATAGCCCTGGGGTGTGATGGGAAACTTTTATAACGGTTAGTCAGCCAGAAACAATCTTCTCGCTAATACAGTACTGAATTAGCAGCACAAAGTGTGTGTGTGTGTGTGTGTGTGTGTGTGTGTGAGGTGAAGATTAGTTCAGCACACACACAGGAGTGAGCTTATCCTCAGCTGGTATTTCTCTCACTCTTTTTCCTCCATTAATCTTAACGTGTTCTTTTCCTCGTCAACATGATTAGAAATAAACTAAAATAATTAATGAAAGAAAAATGATGATGATGATGATGGATAGATGAATGGATGGATGTTTAGAAGGTGGTTTGGAATGATGGATAGATGAAGACATGATTTGAGAGGCATTTGGAATGAAAGAAAGACAAAAAGGGACACCTTCACCTTCCTGTTCGTTTAAGGTGTGTGTGTGTGTGTGTGTGTGTGTGTGTGTGTGTGTGTGTGTGTGTGTGTGTGTGTGTGTTGTATTATTCATCAATTCTTTGCTTCACTGACTTGGCTAATGTGGGCTGTTCCCCCTATCACTTGTGTGTGTGTGTTGTATTAGACATCAATTCCTTGTGAGTGTGTGTATGTCTATGTGTGTGTGTTTATGAATAAGTGTCTCTCTCTAACTGTCTTTCTCTCTCTCTCTGTCTCTCTCTTGGTGCATGCTGGGAGTGTTTGGGTGTGTGAGTGTTCACAGGAGGTGAGAGATTTATTTTTTCTGTTTTCCTTTTCACTTTTCTTGATAGAGTTACTCTCTTTCGCTTAAGTAAAATGAACAGAGTTAAAGGTTTTTGTGTTAAAAGTGTGGTTTATTGGTCAGGTAAGTGTGTCAGGTGAGTCACACAGAGGGGGACGTCACCTGTCTCCCTCCGCCATGGCGTCAGGTGTGTGCCGGCTAACAGTCTGAGTGTGGAGGAAGTGTTACTGGCAATGGGGAAGGAGGTCAGGAATGAGAACATATTCACTGCTTCCCGCATGAACAAAGCGGTGGTGGTGTTTGTGAAGGAGAAGAATCAGGCGAGTCACCTGACCAACAGCAGCATTTTAACAAGACTTATATGAGGTTGTATCAGAATCACTCAAAAAAAATCACTCCCTGTGTGCTGTCGGAGATCAGACCTACGACTGCTCCCAAAAAAAGGAGATTTAGGACTTTTAAACAACTGGAGGTCAGATTATAAAATCTTCTCAAAGTGCCTAACCAATGGTCATCAAAAATGACCAGACATATGACCAGACCAGGAAAAAGCTTTTAATCCGGTAGACCATGGATACCGTTGTAATGTCTATAATTAGGTAGACCATTGGTACCGTTTTAATGTCTTTAATCGGGTAGACCATGGGTACCGTTTTAATGTCTATAAACAGGTAGACCATGGGTACCGTTTTAATGTCTTTAATCGGGTAGACCATGGGTACCGTTTTAATGTCTATAAACAGGTAGACCATGGGTACCGTTTTAATGTCTATAATCAGGTAGACCATGGGTACCGTTTTAATGTCTTTAATCAGGTAGACCATGGGTACCGTTTTAATGTCTTTAATCAGGTAGACCATGGGTACCGTTTTAATGTCTTTAATCAGGTAGACCATGGGTACCGTTTTAATGTCTTTAATCGGGTAGACCATGGGTACCGTTTTAATGTCTATAAACAGGTAGACCATGGGTACCGTTTTAATGTCTATAATCAGGTAGACCATGGGTACCGTTTTAATGTCTATAAACAGGTAGACCATGGGTACCGTTTTAATGTCTATAATCAGGTAGACCATGGGTACCGTTTTAATGTCTATAATCGGGTAGACCATGGGTACCGTTTTAATGTCTATAAACAGGTAGACCATGGGTACCGTTTTAATGTCTATAATCCGGTAGACCATGGGTACCGTTTTAATGTCTATAATCAGGTAGACCATGGGTACCGTTTTAATGTCTTTAATCAGGTAGACCATGGGTACCGTTTTAATGTCTTTAATCAGGTAGACTATGGGTACCGTTTTAATGTCTTTAATCAGGTAGACCATGGGTACCGTTTTAATGTCTTTAATCAGGTAGACCATGGGTACCGTTTAAATGTCTTTAATCAGGTAGACCATGGGTACCGTTTTAATGTCTTTAATCGTGTAGACCATGGGTACCGTTTTAATGTCTATAATCCGGTAGACCATGGGTACCGTTTTAATGTCTTTAATCAGGTAGACCATGGGTACCGTTTTAATGTCTTTAATCAGGTAGACCATGGGTACCGTTTTAATGTCTATAATCCGGTAGACCATGGGTACCGTTTTAATGTCTATAATCAGGTAGACCATGGGTACCGTTTTAATGTCTTTAATCAGGTAGACCATGGGTACCGTTTTAATGTCTTTAATCAGGTAGACCATGGGTACCGTTTTAATGTCTTTAATCAGGTAGACCATGGGTACCGTTTTAATGTCTTTAATCAGGTAGACCATGGGTACCGTTTTAATGTCTTTAATCAGGTAGACCATGGGTACCGTTTTAATGTCTTTAATCAGGTAGACCATGGGTACCGTTTTAATGTCTTTAATCAGGTAGACCATGGGTACCGTTTTAATGTCTTTAATCGTGTAGACCATGGGTACCGTTTTAATGTCTATAATCCGGTAGACCATGGGTACCGTTTTAATGTCTTTAATCAGGTAGACCATGGGTACCGTTTTAATGTCTATAATCGGGTAGACCATGGGTACCGTTTTAATGTCTATAAACAGGTAGACCATGGGTACCGTTTTAATGTCTTTAATCAGGTAGACCATGGGTACCGTTTTAATGTCTTTAATCGTGTAGACCATGGGTACCGTTTTAATGTCTATAATCCGGTAGACCATGGGTACCGTTTTAATGTCTTTAATCAGGTAGACCATGGGTACCGTTTTAATGTCTTTAATCAGGTAGACCATGGGTACCGTTTTAATGTCTTTAATCGTGTAGACCATGGGTACCGTTTTAATGTCTATAATCCGGTAGACCATGGGTACCGTTTTAATGTCTTTAATCCGGTAGACCATGGGTACCGTTTTAATGTCTTTAATCCGGTAGACCATGGGTACCGTTTTAATGTCTTTAATCAGGTAGACCATGGGTACCGTTTTAATGTCTTTAATCAGGTAGACCATGGGTACCGTTTTAATGTCTTTAATCAGGTAGACCATGGGTACCGTTTTAATGTCTTTAATCGTGTAGACCATGGGTACCGTTTTAATGTCTATAATCCGGTAGACCATGGGTACCGTTTTAATGTCTTTAATCCGGTAGACCATGGGTACCGTTTTAATGTCTATAATCGGGTAGACCATGGGTACCGTTTTAATGTCTATAAACAGGTAGACCATGGGTACCGTGTTAATGTCTATAATCAGGTAGACCATGGGTACCGTTTTAATGTCTATAATCAGGTAGACCATGGGTACCGTTTTAATGTTTTTAATCAGGTAGACCATGGGTACCGTTTTAATGTCTTTAATCAGGTAGACTATGGGTACCGTTTTAATGTCTTTAATCAGGTAGACCATGGGTACCATTTTAATGTCTTTAATCAGGTAGACCATGGGTACCGTTTTAATGTCTTTAATCAGGTAGACCATGGGTACCGTTTTAATGTCTTTAATCGTGTAGACCATGGGTACCGTTTTACTGTCTATAATCCGGTAGACCATGGGTACCGTTTTAATGTCTTTAATCAGGTAGACCATGGGTACCGTTTTAATGTCTTTAATCAGGTAGACCATGGGTACCGTTTTAATGTCTTTAATCGTGTAGACCATGGGTACCGTTTTAATGTCTATAATCCGGTAGACCATGGGTACCGTTTTAATGTCTTTAATCCGGTAGACCATGGGTACCGTTTTAATGACTTGAAGCACTTTGGCTTTGAAGAAGGTTTTATATCTTATATACAAATTCTGTACTCTGAGGTACACATGGTGGTTAAAGCAGGGGGAGGTGTAAGTGCCCCAGTACAGGTGACCAGAGGTATTAGTCAGGGTTGTCCACTCTCCGGACAGTTATATAGTAAAATCGAACCCCTACTCTGCAGACTAAGAACAACACTAAAAGGGACTTTAATACCAAAAGTTAATGGTCATTTTAAGGTGGTTTTATCAGAGTATGCAGATGATGTTACTGTTTTTAATCACACGGAAAGATGACATCACACTTTTAAAAAAGACCATTGGGACCAGTGTTGTGCTAGTTACTAAGAAATAGTAACTAGTTACAGTTACTAGTTACTTCATTCAAAAAGTAACTCAATTACTTTGTTGATTATTTACACCAAAAATTAACACGTTACTGTTAAAAGTAACTTTTAAGTTACTTTTTTAAAGAACGTTCTATAATATTCCCATTAATGCCCTTTTATGTGTTATGGTCTATACAAACACAAATCTGTTTGTTTATCTGTCCCTGGCTAACAGTCCGGTTAAAATCTAATCGTTGTTGTTTGGCTGGAGCGGCTTGACTCACTTCGAGTGTGTCGACCGACACAGGGTTAGATTCTAGCTTCGTCAAGGCGTGTAGTTTCTACCTCCAGATTGGAGTTGCTGTTTATCGCAGTAGATCGGACCTTCGAACCAGAAAGACACAACTTACATTTGACTAAAAGGTTTTTGTCTTTATGCTCAACTAAAGTGAAATAATGAGCATATTTCCACTTAGAGAAACTCGTCTTGCTCTCGCCTCGACTCGCCGTTACTGCCACACATACATGAATAAACGGAAACGCCCACAGTGCGGTGTCGCTGATGTAAACAGGTTAGTCTGTAGGCTACACTTCAGCCAAAATGAATTAATGTAAAAAAGTAATGGACAAACGAACCGTATGGTAACGGAGTTACTTTATTTAAAAAGTAATGCGTTAGAGTATTAGTTACTGTCACTACGTTACAGTAACGTGTTACTGCCCAACACTGATTGGGACATATGAAAAAGCTTCCTCTGCACGGGTAAACTGGTCAAAAAGTGAAGGTTTCTACAAGGTTTGAACATTCTACAACTTCCAGGAGGGCTACAGTGGAGAAGAGATGGACTAAAGATCCTGGGGGTTTTCTAGGAAATAAACAGGTGTCTGTCTGCTTCTCAAAAAGGAGAAAACTGGTTTTATTGAACTACCTGATGGACGCAGCTAAACTAGCGGTGTGGATAACTAGAAAAAACAAAGGGCTACAATGAGCTACTGTAGATCCAG
The DNA here is from genome assembly GCF_030014155.1 of Tachysurus vachellii. Taxonomy (NCBI): domain Eukaryota; kingdom Metazoa; phylum Chordata; class Actinopteri; order Siluriformes; family Bagridae; genus Tachysurus; species Tachysurus vachellii. Next base: position 1,022,522 of record NC_083482.1, on the reverse strand, counting down.
AGGTTCTGTGCAAGCGGCTAGTAGCAGCAAGGCTGAAAATTGAGTTTGCTTACTACAAGCTGACCAGCAATGCAATGGGTTTTTAGTTAACATGGTGTAGTAATGAGGTTCAGTTCAGTTCATGAGGACCAACTTGTTTTTAACCTCTGAGAGCTACCTCTTTAATCTTTTAGCGGTTGTTTAAGAATAATCTCACTTTAAACTGGTAAAAATGTTTGCAAGTTTTTCTGTTGCCTATTTTATTTATTTACTTTTTTATTTCATTTATTTTTGTATTGTTTAATTACCTTTTATGTATATAGTAGGGAAGACTTACAATGTAAAATTGTAAAGTACATGTTTTCTCTTTCAGATAACGAATAAAAGTATTGTTAAACCTCTCTCTCTCTCTCTCTCTCTCTCTCTCTCGCTCTCTCTCTGTCTCTCACTCTCTCGCTCTCTCTCTGTCTCTCTCTCTCTCTCTCTCTCTCGCTCGCTCTCTCTCTGTCTCTCACTCTCTTGCTCTCTCTCTGTTTCTCTCTCTCTCTCTCTTTCCCTGTCGTAAGGACGTTGTGTCTTTTTCCCTTCACACATTAAAGAGACGTCTAAAAGTCAAGTGAATCTTCTCACCACGTTTTACTTCCATCTATTATTCATCCGTCTGCTCTGAATTATTGATGTTCTCATAACGAGGCCCAATTACGCTCTTAAAACAGAGCAGCAGCCTAAACAGGTCCTCACAATGCTGCCCTACATTCTCTTTATGCACCATGCAGTCAGAGTAACGGCCATAAGGACATGGAGAAGAAGACGGAGAGATCATCAGAGAGAGAGAGAGAGAGAGAGAGATGGGGGGGTTAATTATCTTCTAACGGAGCAGTCTGTAATGACGACACTGATCTAACCTGCTCGCTTCTTCATCATGTTCCTCAAAGCCACTTCAGAAGAGATTCAGTAAAACACTCACACGGTCAGCCGTGACTTCCTGTTTCACTGGGATACGAATATGAAGTGTCACACAGACCTACGCCTCATTTACACAGGGTGCCAAAATTTCTAACGCTGACTGTAGAACTGAAAATGAAATAAAAATAATTCATTAAAATTATTTAATATAATACTATTTAGGATATGTACAAACACACACACACACACATACTGACACACACATACACAAACACACACACATGCTTGTATATATATATATATATATATATATATATATATATATATTATGTATAATTATACACTTTCTCTCTCTCTCTCTTCGTCTCTCTTCCTCTTCTTCTTCTACAGTAAAGTTTGTGATGATGTCACACTTCTTCTGGACCTCAAACACTCAGGATTTCAAAAAGAGAATCGGCTTTGTCCTAAATCACACTGAGACACACTATTTAGTACAAAACCCTGTGATTTAGGACGTGTCCCGAGTCTCCAAGTGACATTAAAGGTTGTTCTGACACAAAACACACGCGAACACACATGCGAACACACAAACACACACACACACACACACACACACACACACACACACACTTCCTGTCTCACAGAATTCAGGTCAAAGACAAGACATGGCCCAATCTGTGTAATTTTATGAGGGAAAATAATTAACATGCATAAATATTACATAAAGTTTATCCACTGTCACACCTCCACTCGCATCGTTAAGTAAAAAAAGCTGCATGAAGTTCTAAAGTTATAGACGT
>NC_083482.1:1010837-1013337 GCF_030014155.1 Tachysurus vachellii | reverse complement strand
GTGTGTGTGTGTGTGTGTGTGTGTGTTTTAAACCCCAGAGTGAGTTGAGTCTAGTCAGGATTATGAGCTAGAGACCAGAATAAAGGAGAAGAGGAGAAATGAGAAACGACAACATCCAATCACTGAAGACCTTACTGAAAGACCTGGTTGCTATGGTTACAGCACTCACTATGATGTGGTGAAGGAGTCTCCAGTGTCAGTGTGTGTATGATGTGGTGAAGGAGTCTCCAGTGTCAGTGTGTGTATGATGTGGTGAAGGAGTCTCCAGTGTCAGTGTGTGTATGATGTGGTGAAGGAGTCTCCAGTGTCAGTGTGTGTATGATGTGGTGAAGGAGTCTCCAGTGTCAGTGTGTGTATGATGTGGTGAAGGAGTCTCCAGTGTCAGTGTGTGTATGATGTGGTGAAGGAGTCTCCAGTGTCAGTGTGTGTATGATGTGGTGAAGGAGTCTCCAGTGTCAGTGTGTGTATGATGTGGTGAAGGAGTCTCCAGTGTCAGTGTGTGTATGATGTGGTGAAGGAGTCTCCAGTGTCAGTGTGTGTATGATGTGGTGAAGGAGTCTCCAGTGTCAGTGTGTGTATGATGTGGTGAAGGAGTCTCCAGTGTCAGTGTGTGTATGATGTGGTGAAGGAGTCTCCAGTGTCAGTGTGTGTATGATGTGGTGAAGGAGTCTCCAGTATCAGTGTGTGTATGATGTGGTGAAGGAGTCTTCAGTGTCAGTGTGTGTATGATGTGGTGAAGGAGTCTCCAGTGTCAGTGTGTGTATGATGTGGTGAAGGAGTCTCCAGTGTCAGTGTGTGTATGATGTGGTGAAGGAGTCTCCAGTGTCAGTGTGTGTATGATGTGGTGAAGGAGGCCCCAGTGTCAGTGTGTGTATGATCACTACAGCCTCACTACAAGTTTCAGTGACCGATCTCAGATCTCTGTGTGTGTGTGTGTGTGTGTGTGTGTGTGTGTGAGATAGATAGCTAAATCATTTAGGTTGTAAATGAGCATAGAACAGAATGACCCAGGTATACGACAGGATCGCTAATCAAAATGTCATTAGCAGAGTTCTGGAAATTTCTCTCTCTCTCTCTCTCTCTCTCTCTCTCTCTCTCTCTCAGCCTAATGAGGCGTCTCTGATTACAGCACGTCGACTTCTGCACAACATCATAGTGAGTGTTGTGTTTTTAAACACACAGGCGGTCAGGGTCAGAGCGTATCGCCCGCTCGTCTCTCTCGTTACGCTGTTTATGGGTTTGTCCGTGTTTCAGCGTCGACTGCAAACGATGTGATGGAACTTTAATTACTGATTTAATTCACACTGCTGCAGAGGAACTGTGTTAGGATGAGCATCACACACACATTGTCTTCCTTCTGCTCCTCTCTTTGTCTTATATCTTTCTTTCTTTCTTCAGCTCTTCTCCTCTTTTCACACTCCTTAATTTTTTCCATGACATTATTTAATTTTTTTTTTACTTCTGCATTGTTTCAACCTGCTATCTGTTACCTTTTTTTATCACTGTGTGTGTGTGTGTGTGTGTGTTGCTCACTGTGATGAACACTGAACTCTCCATCATCAGCACCATCATCACCCTGTGTGTGTGTGTGTGTGTGTGTGTGTGTGTGTGTGTGTGTGTGTGTGCGTGCGTGCGTGCGTGTGTGTGTACGTTGCTCACTGTGATGAACACTGAACTCTCCATCATCAGCCCCATTATCACCCTCTGTATGTATATGTGTGTGTGTGTGTGTATATGTGTGTGTGTGTGTGTTCTCTCCTGGCTGGATTACCCAGCATGCTCTGTGTTGGTTCTGTAAGAGGACGATCCTCTTTAATCCTGCACTCTGATTGGTGGTCAGGTGTTGATTAATTCTCTAGAACAGCAGCTTTATATTAATGATCTCTGATAGACATTGTTTCCATAGCAACAGCTCATTCACAGAGGTGTGTACACGAACAAACGCACACACAAACACAAACTCACATGCACACACACACACACACACAAACATGTACACACACTCAAACACGCGCACACATACACGTACACACACACAAACACACACACACAAACACACGCACGCACACACACACACACAAACATGTACACACACACTCAAACACACACACATGCACACACACAAACACGCACACATACACGTGTACACACACACAAACACGCACACACATACACGTACACACGCACAGGCACACACAAACAAACACATACACATGTACACACACACACATGTACACACACATACATGTGTACACACACAAACACACACATACACATGTACATACACACAAACACACACAAACATGCACACATACACATGTACACACAAACACACATACAGTACACATGTATACATACACAAACAAACACACACACACAAACATGTACACACACTCAAACATGCGCACACATACACGTACACACACACAAACACACACACAAACATGTACACACACACTCAAACACACACACATGCACACACACAAACACGCACACATAC
>NC_083482.1:998337-1005837 GCF_030014155.1 Tachysurus vachellii | reverse complement strand
CTCTAGGCAGCAGAAGCATAAAGCTAATTTGCTAATCGTGGCTGTAGGCAATCTGATCACTTATCTCAGGATTAAACTGAGAATTCAAATCATATGACTCATGACTCAATAAGGGATTCAAATGTAATGACTCAGGAATCACATGGGGATTCAAATCTATTGACTCAGGATTCAAAGTGTACTGACTCATGACTCAATAAGGGATTCAAATGTAATGACTCAGGAATCAAATGGGGATTCAAATCTAATGACTCAGGATTCAAAGTGTACTGACTCATGACTCAATAAGGGATTCAATATATGAAATATGAAATACAAAAAACACTAGAAAATATCTTGGATGTTTAACAATATAAGATACTTAACGTCTGTAAAGCAGGAACGGAGACACACACACACACACACACACACACACACAAACAGGTGATGGAAGAGTATAAAACATTGTGATTTTCAAGTTTTAGAGCAGGACTGAGAACAGTGGCCTCAGAACAGCAGCCTGTACTTATTTAGTTAGTTAGTTATTCGTTTAATTACTTATTAGTAGATTAAGTGGTAAATTAGCTTTGAAATGAATTTAATGAAAAAGTTAATGATTCCTGATTCAATTCAGAACTCATAGATGATGACTCATGATTCATTCTGCAGCTTTTCTGGCTCTTCATAATTCTGTCATAAGCCTCGTATTTTATTATTATTCTCACTGTTGTCTTTTTTTTTTTTTTGAGAAAAATGAGCTCACGTAATCAGTTAATGCTAATCAGTGTTGTTTATGACTGTCAGTCATTAGGCTAGTGGTCATTTTGTGAAATTCTCTATATAATAAATGACTCATTGGGTTTTAAAGAAGACGGTAGGCAGGATCGTGTGATTGGACAGCATGTAAAGATCAGCACTCAGAAGCGAGTGATTTCTGGAACTATCTCCATCATTCAGCTTTCTGTCCTTCCTGTAGCATCTCTCTGAACCCTCAGTGTGACTCATTCAGCTCACAATAACGCAACACAATGGAGCGTCTTCACGTCTGCCTCCATGCCGCTACGCTGTGAAGAGACACGTCCCACTGTAAGCTAATGGAGCAGAGATTAGCTCAGAATTCAGCGTCTGGTGTCTACAGTTTTGGGTTTTTTTTGGGTTTTTTAAAGTTTGTGCCCCCTGACCATCACCACACATATATATATATATATACACACACAAATACACACACACACATATACACACACATATATATACACACACACACACACACACATATATACACACACATATGCACACACACACACACACATACACACACACACATATGCACACACACACACATACACACACACACATACACGCAAATACACACACACATATATACACACACACATATGCACACACACACGTATTCACATACATACACATATTTTTGTCTTGTTAGTTTCAGTGATCGAAAGTTTGTGCCCCCTGACCATCACCTTTCCTGAAGTCACATAGTTGTACAGAACATCTCTGTGTGTGTAGCTCTGGATAAGTTTGTCTGCCAAATTCTGTAAATGCTGTAAATGTAAATGTAGTTTTCATCAGTGGAACTAAGAGTCCAAACCCTGCATGTGTGTGTGTGAGTGTTTATATGTGTATGTGTATGTACATGTGTATGTGTGTATATGTGTATATGTGTGTATGTTTGTGTGTATGTGTATGTGTGTAATTGTGTGTATGTGTTTATATGCATGGGTATGTATGTGTGTATATGTGTGCGTGTATGTGTGTGTATATGTCTGTGTGTGTGTGTATATGTGTGTGTGTATGTATGTGTATGTGTGTGTATGTATGTGTGTCTGTGTGTGTATATGTGTGTGTGCATGTATGTGTATGTATGTGTATGTGTGTGTGTATGTGTGTGTGTATATGTGTGTGTATGTATGTGAGTCTGTGTATGTGTGTGTGTGTATCTGTGTGTGTTCATTAAGGAAGCACTGATGTAGATAAATCACAGTGTGTTTGTGTCCTGTTTTATTTAATAAAGCTCTTTGATATGGAGTGTGTTGATATGGAGTGTGTTGATATGGAGTGTGCTGATATGGAGTGTGTTGATATGGAGTGTGTTGATATGGAGTGTGTTGATATGGAGTGTGTTGATATGGAGTGTGTTGATATGGAGTGTGTTGATATGGAGTGTGCTGATATGGAGTGTGTTGATATGGAGTGTGTTGATATGGAGTGTGTTGATATGGAGTGTGCTGATATGGAGTGTGTTGATATGGAGTGTGCTGATATGGAGTGTGTTGATATGGAGTGTGTTGATATGGAGTGTGTTGATATGGAGTGTGTTGATATGGAGTGTGTTGATATGGAGTGTGCTGATATGGAGTGTGTTGATATGGAGTGTGTTGATATGGAGTGTGCTGATATGGAGTGTGTTGATATGGAGTGTGTTGATATGGAGTGTGTTGATATGGTGTGTGCTGATATGGAGTGTGCTGATATGGAGTGTGTTGATATGGAGTGTGTTGATATGGAGTGTGCTGATATGGAGTGTGTTGATATGGAGTGTGTTGATATGGAGTGTGTTGATATGGAGTGTGTTGATATGGAGTGTGCTGATATGGAGTGTGTTGATATGGAGTGTGTTGATATGGAGTGTGTTGATATGGAGTGTGTTGATATGGAGTGTGTTGATATGGAGTGTGTTGATATGGAGTGTGCTGATATGGAGTGTGTTGATATGGAGTGTGTTGATATGGAGTGTGTTGATATGGAGTGTGTTGATATGGAGTGTGTTGATATGGAGTGTGTTGATATGGAGTGTGTTGATATGGAGTGTGCTGATATGGAGTGTGTTGATATGGAGTGTGTTGATATGGAGTGTGTTGATATGGAGTGTGTTGATATGGAGTGTGTTGATATGGAGTGTGTTGATATGGAGTGTGCTGATATGGAGTGTGCTGATATGGAGTGTGTTGATATGGAGTGTGTTGATATGGAGTGTGTTGATATGGAGTGTGTTGATATGGAGTGTGTTGATATGGAGTGTGCTGATATGGAGTGTGCTGATATGGAGTGTGTTGATATGGAGTGTGTTGATATGGAGTGTGTTGATATGGAGTGTGTTGATATGGAGTGTGTTGATATGGAGTGTGCTGCTGAAGCTCTGCTCTCTCAGGAGACGTGTTTTTTCTCTTCAGCTTTGTCGCTCTCTGTTTCTTCTTCCTGATTGGTTCATTACAGAGGCATGATGGGATTGATTTTGACTCCACGCCCCTGCAAATGGCTGTATTGCGTTGTGCCGCTCTGAGGTAATCAGGACGGGACGCGGCGTCAGTGAGGTCATTAATCTGAGACGGCATTGATGGATAACGCTGAAAATCCAAAATGGCGTCTTACGCCTGAAGAAATGCCTCGTGGGTAATGACATCATATATACAAATTTCACAAAGGCTTCCAGCATGTCAGTCTGGGGTTCTTTTTCGAAAGGACAAGAATAAAGATTGTATAACTCTGCAGAATAGGCGGAGACTCCCATCTCAGCTCATTGTGTAGGCCTACAAACACCTGGGTCTCGCCTCATAAAGTATTGGCACCCCTCTGTCTCATCCGTCCTGAGGGCAGCACTAATATTAATGACACAGATATTCATTCATTCATCTTCTACCACTTATCCGAACTACCTCGGGTCACGGGGAGCCTGTGCCTATCTCAGGCGTCATCGGGCATCAAGGCAGGATACACCCTGGACGGAGTGCCAACCCATCACAGGGCACACACACTCTCATTCACTCATGCAATCACACACTACGGACAATTTTCCAGAGATGCCAATCAACCTACCATGCATGTCTTTGGACCGGTGGAGGAAACCGGTCCCCCCCCGAGGAAACCCCCGAGGCACGGGGAGAACATGCAAACTCCACACAAATTTCACTAATCCATCCCTCCACCACTTCTTCTCTTCACCCAGCAGTACTGCACAGATATATTAATGAAATGTCTATCTTCAGTGTTGGTCCATTTCCACCTAACAGCCAGTGAAGCCAATGTAAACCCATCCGGTCTAATTAAAGCTGGCATGCTGTGGTGTTTCATTAACACTTCAAGTTCACAGGGATTGTGTCGTTCTCCGACTGGCTTCCAGCCTCCACTCTGGGTTAAAGTGTCGACTTTTGAAAACAGACAGAATAAGAGACAGAAGATAATGTTTCAGGAACACAGAAACCTGAAACTTTGGGTATCCAGGATTTTGTGGGGTTTTTTCACACTTATTCTCCCAGGATGCTTACACTCTGTTTCTATGGTCCATAGTTTCTCTTTATTTCCCTTATATGTTTCCAGGGTTCTATCTTTTTTTTGTTTCAGATGTTCCCAGGACACTCACCAGCTGTTTCTGAGGTCCCATATTTTCAGAAGATTTTTACCCCAGAGTTTCTGTAATTTGCGTGCTCTATTATCTAAGATTCTCTCATAAGACTGTATCATCTTCTCAGGATAAATTCAAACCATCCTGTTTTCCCCTGTGTTCTATCCTTCTGGGAGATAAATGTTCACCAGAAACCCATAAGTTCAGGTTTCTACAATTCAGGAACTCAATTCAATGCTCTGTCGCCTGGTGTTTTCAGGTTACTGAGCGTTCAGGGACCCTATGATACTTCCTCAAATATTCCATATATTCCCAGAGTCCTGTTTCCTGGATCCGCTCTTCCCATTTCTGTTGGTCACATCAGTTCCATATTCCTCAACAACATTTTTCCTAGAGTCCCAGGGGTTCAGGTTCCTCTGTTCTTATTACTCAGTAGTCCTGGTGGTTCTGTGTTCCAAGGATCTTCCCCTTTCCCAGGACCTGTGTGTTCAACATCTCATACACACCCTGTCTTACTATAAAAACACATATACCATCATACACACACATACACACTAGCATAACTAATATTCATTCTCATTCTCATTCTCTCTCTCTCTCTCTCTCTGACACACACAAACATACACACACGGCTAAGCCTCAATCTCAACAGTGAAAGTGCCACCTGTGTCTTTATTTCTGCAGAGGAGAGACAGAGGGAACGTCAGAGGAACAAGGACTCAGTGGGGAGTGTGTTCTATCTGTCGACTTCTCACTTCATCATTACAGGTGTGTGTGTGTGTGTGTGTGTGTGTGTGTGTGTGTATGCGTGTGTGTGTCAGAGAGGACTGTCACCCTTGAGAGTTTCATGACCAGACAAACTGTTGCTCTGTTTTCCTTTTTTGTTTTTTTAATCTTTGGTTGTGTGTGTGTGTGTGTGTGTGTGTGTGTGTGTGTGTGTGTGTGTGTGTGGGTGTGTGTGTGTGTGTGAAAGAAAAAAGAGAGAGACAATAAGATAGAGAGATACTGCTACATTTTGCTGCATGAAAACTGTTTTAGGTCAAGGTGAAAAAGATAATACACACACACACACACACACACACACACACACACACAAACTGGCCGTAGCCATTGATATGACCGTTGGCTCTGTCAGCAGAGTGGGCTGAGCAGAATAAGGGCAATAGAGTAGTGCACTCAAGGGGATTGTGTTACTGCCCTCAGTGACACGAAAACAATAGGGACTAAAAGGCTGGGTTATAAATAAACAACATCAAAAATATTTAAGGAAACAATTTATAATCCTGTCAATCCTGTGTGTGTGTGTGTGTGTGTGTGTGTGTGTGTGTGTGTGTGTGTGTGTGTGTGTGTGTGTGTGTGTGTGTGTGTTATTGTAGATTATAACGGCTCAGTGTTTAGTGATGAATTAAAAGTGAAAACTGAAATTACACACATCATTACACTACTGACTGAAGCCCTGTTCAGACCCCATTGTGTTGAAGAAGAAGTGATTAATGTTACTTAGAGCTCGGTCTATTCAGTAGATCACCTCAAAACCTGTAGAAACATGTCTTCTGGTCTGGTCAGACCAAGGTAGAACTTGACAGACAGCTAGATATATAGACAGCCAATGAACCCCTTCCCTGAGGTGAAACATGGTGGTGGTAGCATCACACTGTGGAGATGATTCTCTTCAGCTGCTACTGGAGCTCAGGTCACGACAGAGCAGATCATGATATCTCCAAAGACCAACTGCAGGTCTCTGTTCCTCAGCTGAAGATGTTCAGTTTCACCTTCCAGCTCGATTATGACCCAAAGCACAAATCCAAGTCAACAAAGGAACAGCTTCATTAGGAGAATATCAGCATTGTGGAACTTTAAATCCTGTTGAAACCTAGTAGAATGACCTGAGACGTCTGTGTACAGGAGCTACGCTCCACATCTGAGAGATCTTCCATTTCAGTAAGGAAAAGTTGGCTAAAATCACCAGATGATGATGTACAGTCAGTAGATGCTTATGTTCTATCTGCTGGTGTGTAATAACTGTGTACGGACTGTGTGACAGAGATGCCTCCAGTTAAATCCTGGAAAACCAAAGAACTGGTGGTGGATTTCTGTAGGCACAAACAAACTTCAGAGTGGACTCTTACAAATACCTGGGTGTTCATCTGAACAGTAAACTGGACTGGACAGTTAATACTGAGGCAATCTATAAGAAAGGACAGAGCAGACTCTTTCTTCTGAGGAGACTAAGGTCTTTTGGAGTGCAGGGAGAGCTACTGAAGACCTTTTTTGACTCTGTGGTGGCCTCAGCCATATTCTATGGTGTGGTCTGCTGGTGCAGCAGCATCTCTACTGCAATATGTCTGTTAGTGTAACTACTTACTCGCGGTCTCTTTTTTTTCTTCTCTGTATTTAAACATTGTGTTGTATTTATACTGTATATTATATTATGTCTCTATTCTTTTATATATTTGCATTTCTTTCTCTTTGCTGCTGTAACAGAGAAATGTCTCCATTGTGGGACGAATAAAGGAATATCTTATCTTTATCTTTATTTTTATCTTATCTTATCTTATCTTATCTTATCTTATCTAGACTTTCTCTGCCCTCTGTCCACTAAACCCAAGAAAACTTCTTGTTCTGCACCTTAGCTTCCAGATGTGTTGCACAACAATTGAAGAGAGTTAAGATCATCAATGAGAAAGTGGAAGTAATCACAACTTGATTCAGATCTTGACTCTTACCGTACAACCCCTGGCCAAGTTCTCCTCAGATGTGACTTTGAACAGTGTTTTAGTCTCATGGTATCTTAAGTATGTAACCTAGTGAACCAGAGTTAATGATGTCCAATGATAGAAACTTAAACTGTGTTAATCTGTGTACTAACCGTGTGTTATCTGTGTGCTAACTGTGTACTAACCGTGTGCTGTCTGTGTGTTATCTGTGTGCTAAGTGTGTGCTAACTGTGTGCTATCTGTGTGCTATGTGTGTGCTAAGTGTGTTATCTGTGTGCTGTGTACTAACCGTGTGCTGTCTGTGTGTTATCTGTGTGCTAAGTGTGTGCTAACTGTGTGCTATGTGTGTGCTAAGTGTGTACTAACCGTGTACTAACCGTGTGCTAACTGTGTGTTATCTGTGTGCTAACTGTGTGTTATGTGTGCTAACTGTGTGCTAACTGT
>NC_083482.1:988337-990837 GCF_030014155.1 Tachysurus vachellii | reverse complement strand
TAGAGACTTTAAGATGAAACCTGTGTGTGTGTGTGTGTGTGTGTGTGTGTGTCCTGATGTTTGGCACATTTTATTCTTTTGCAAAACTAAAAACATCCCCACTCTAGAGGCCAGGTTTCTCAGATAGAGGGCTGTCAATCATAGAATATTAGGCCACGCCCCTTGGCTGTTTGAGTGTTTAATCACATTGATGTCACTTATAAAAAAAGTTAGTGTTTATTATAAGAAAATAATACCTGTAGAAGTTATAACTTCTCATTTTATCTGTTTTATTTGTTTTATTTCCTTCTCTGGTGCTTTTTCTGTAACTAAAATCCTTCTCAGTTGGATGTGCATGAGTCTCGGGCAGTTCCTGGTCTCAGCAGCACTTCAGCTCATTATATTGGTGAGAAATCAGCATACAGCTTGTCCCTCGGGCTGTTTTAGCATCCTGTACTTTAATAATAAGAGCATTTAAGAATTTTGAAATTGGTTGCTGCTCTCAGCGGGGTTCCTGTGTTAATAATGAGAAAACAGTGCGGTTTATCCAGCCGTTTAATAAAAAGCTGTCGAGAGAGCGAACCTGCAGCTGTGTTTCATTAACCCTCCTGTAGTGGCACTACTTAGCAATCTTCTGTCTCATTGCCCTGGGCCATATCTTTAATGTACAGCTGTACCACTGTAACGTTATGTCTAAGTTACTGAAGTTCCTGAGTTACTCATCAACATTCCTGATGAAACAAACTCATTCTGAAGATTAGAGATGATGAGACGCAGCAGGGATGAGAATGTGTATCTCTAAACCTGATCAACGATCTCCCTTCATAAAAGATTTAATTACATCAATAACAGCGAATCTGTTTCAAAACAGTTCAGATGAAATTGTCAACAGCGTTAGTGCTGAGGAGAGCCCAGAGGCCACGCCTCCTGCATTGAGACAGACACAGAGGCCACACCTCCTTCATTGAGACTGAGAGACACAGAGGCCACGCCTCCTTTGTTGAGACTGACAGACACCGAGGCCACACCTCCTTAATTGAGACTGAGACAGAGGCCACACCTTCTTCATCGAGACTGAGAGACACAGAGGCCACGCCTCCTTCGTTGAGACTGACAGACACTGAGGCCACGCCTCCTTAATTGAGACTGACACATAGGCCACACCTCCTTCATCGAGACTGACAGACACAGAGGTCATGCCTCTTTCATTGAGACTGACACAGAGGCCACACCTCCTTCATAGAAACTGACAGACAAAGAGGCCACACCTCATTCATGGAGATTGACAGACACAGAGGCCACACCTCCTTCATCGAGACTGAGAGACACAGAGGCCACGCCTCCTTCGTTGAGGCTGACAGACACCGAGGCCATGCCTCCTTCATTGAGATTGACAGACACATAGGTCACGCCTCCTTTGTTGAGACTGACACAGAGGCCACACCTCCTTCATTGAGACTTCATTTTATGATGTTCAGGGATTTTTATTTCCTTTATTTCCTACATTTTGAGGAGTCCTATGGAAGCACAGGATGAAATCCCCCACAGAGACCATTTGCTCTGCAGGTCAGCTGCTGCTCATGATCACACATCAGACACAGAGCTTTTGTTGTTCTTTCAGCTCTCCACCTGAACAGGGAGCGTTTCTGGACTTTTCTCGCCTTCATCACATTATAAGCATTGCAGAAAATTCCACCATAACATTTTTCATCATGTTTATACATTTTACATGCTGCTGCTGCTGATTATTCATTTCCATTTTGTCTTGAACACGTACGATTTTGTACTCATGTACATGTGTAAGATCAGAGGGTCTACAGCTGAAACCACACTGCTACAGTAAGTCTCTCCAGCTGCATGTACTCTGTATGTAGTGGTCATGGGGTGAAGCTACTGTTTTCACATGTGGGTGTGGCCTATCTAGTGATGGTGAACTGTACTAGCTATAACGCTAGCTTCTACTTCCTTCCACATTTTATTTTTTGCTTACTTCTAATGTTGTTAAATGTACAGCTCTGTGTTGTACACTTTTTGCCTGTGAAGGTTGAAATTAGCCCCGCCCACCATGGTGCTCTGGTCTCATCTCAACATGCCTCATTTCACTGACTTCAAAGAAGCTCTGCAGTTTTAATGCACAAAAGATGGATTTAAACATGTGTTTTCTTTCACTTTACAGAACTGAGTTGAAAGGTGGTCCCTGTCACTATGGTAACCCTGACCAGATACTTACACACACACACACACACACACACACACACACACACGCTACAGCATGCTGCTTCAATTATCTGGACCTTTGAAGCCATACAGACTTCATAGCAGATACATCTCAGTGCAGGAGAGCACCGAGCCTCACACAGAGAGAGAGACAGGAAATGACACGGGGGAGAAACAGACAGCAGGAGAGCAGGTCAAGAGGAGACAAAAATGCTGAGTATCCTGAGAAATGGAGTAACACAAGTGGAAAGAGGACCTACACTAGAAAGCCTCTCTTCTGAAGTGTCATTAAAAAACATTAAAA
>NC_083482.1:953337-970837 GCF_030014155.1 Tachysurus vachellii | reverse complement strand
TCAGAAGTGGCTTATATGAAAGGCAAAGGCCTCTAGATTTTTCTTAGACAAAAGTCTTGTCACATCTTTAAAGGATTCAACCAATCACAGATTAGAGTGTCACCTGTGAGAAATACTGTAATTAACACATTCCCAGGTGTGTAGAAGAAGAACCCCAGCACACCCAACCTTAAGTGGATCCTGACCTCTGACAGCATGTCAAAGATTCAACCACAGACCAAAGTGCTGATCATCAAGAACCTGAAGACCAAGTCTCCTGTCTCCTGCTACATATTTAATGTCTCTAAACGTCAAGTGGAGAGGATAAGAAAAAGATTTGAAGAAACCGGTGAAGTTCATGACAGGTCATTCAGACCCCGTAAGTGTTCGAGAGGACATACAGCAGAGCTACATAACAACTGCTCACCAGAAACCAGCATTAAACAGAAGACAACTAAAAAATAAAAAAAATGTGTTGTATTTGCTAAGGCTCACAGCTTGCAGGAAGGATGGACGGTAGAAAAGTGGCAGAAGGTTGATTTGATGAATGATTTGAAGGTTGATTCCGATGAATCGTCTATTGAACTGCATCCCATTCGTCGCAAATACTGCAGAAGACCTATTGGAACTCGCATGGACTCAAGATTCACACAGAAAACAGTCAAGTTCGATGAAGGATAAACCATGGTTTGGGGTTACATTCAGTATGGGGGCGTGTGAGAGATGGCAACATCAACAGCCTGAGGTATCAAGACGTTCTTGCTGCCCATTACATACCACAGGAGAGGGCAAATTCTTCAGCAGGATGGCGATCCTTCAGCCTCCACATCAAAGTTCCTGAAAGCAAAGAAAGTCAAGGTGCTCCAGGATTGGCCAGCGCAGTCACCAGACTTGTCTGGGGTAAGATGAAGGAGGAGGCAATTGAAGATGAAACCAAAGTATCTTGATGAAATCTGGGAGTCCTGCAAGAATGCTTTCTTTGCCGTTCCAGACGACTTTATTAATGAGTCATTTGAGTCATTGCCGAGACGTATGGATGCAGTCCTCCAAGCTCACGGGAGTCAAACACAATATTAATTATTATTATTCCACTGCACCATGTCTTTATGTTCTGTACTGTACATTATTTCTGTTAAGTGTCTAAGCAAAGTCTGACCTTTCTGTTCTAATTAAATAATTAAAAATCAAGGCATGATCAGATTTTATTTGGGTAAAATTAGTGCAATCTAGAGGCCTTCGCCTTTCATATAAGTCACTTCTGATTCCAAATGATCACCTAGAAGTCTATATACCTATATATTTATATCGTCGCTGTCAGACGGAATCCTCGTATCTCCAAAACCGTTATTTTTCAGGACATTAAAAAAACGCCGTACCTTATCTGCAGTGCACAGGGTTTAGTCCGCGTTGCAGTGGATTGTCTTGCGCTAAATTCCTGTCCTCAGACGAGCACCAGAACTAGCGGGGGTCAAGATTTTTTTTTCTTTGAGCCCAGTGTTTTGAAGACATTTACCTCAGAAGACGTGTTGATTCGTTGCGACTCTTCTTGAGGAGAAATATGCCGTGAAGCTCTCCCACGGAGTGAGGAAGAGGTGGACAGTTGAAGTGTCCAATGGAGTTATGAGATTTGCGCTCAAGCTATTTTCAAGACTTTAGATTGGTTAATAACTTGTAAAAATAACAGACCCACGTGGGGACTGACCAATAGCATCGATATGTGAAAAAATATGAAATTGACCAAATTTGGACATACGAGGTTTCTGCCCGACAGCGGCGATATATATACAGTTGAGGCCAAAATTATTAGCCCCCCAGGAATTTTGGAACATTTTCCTAAAGATCTTTCCGATGTTTGCAGCATTGGTAAAACTTGATATAACCAAACATTCACCAGTGCTATTTAGTAGCTTTTGGTACATTTTGGAATATAAAGTAAATTTTTAGGCTTGCTTTATATCAAATATAGTGAAAATGGGGTGGTCAAAAATATTAGCCCCCATGTGAATTTTTGCTTTCAAAACACACCTAATTAATCAATCAGCTTTCAAACCACACGTGTGCAGTCAATTGGCTTACTAACAACACCTGATCATTCAATCAGCATAAAAGGACAGCAAGGAACAGGGCACTTGAACACATTATTGGGACAGACTACGTTTACTCACCATGCCAAAGACAAAGGAAATCAGTCTTGAGCTCAGAAAGAAGACAGCGGAGGCTCATGAAACTTAGTGGACATTTTGTCTTTGTTATTTTGGAAACAAATACACTATAAAACACTTGGTCATTTCCATGGAGAAACCAATCAGTGTTCTATGTTTATGTTCTGTAAAGCTTCTTTGAGACAATGTCAACAGAGCAGTAAAAATAAATTTGGACTGAATTGAATGTGGACAAGACAGAGGACTATCGGAGAACTAATTCGCGGAGGAACGAAATGTTATTCTTAGAGAAATTAAAATACCGAATTCCATCATGAGAACCTTATACAGTCTGTGAGACATGGTCAGGATTCAGAATTCTACCAGCGATAAATGACAAGACATCTGAGCATGAACCGGATCTCAAGAGAAAATGGGTCATACACCAAGACAACGAGCACAAGCACCGTCTGTGCACAAAAGACTGATTAAAGACGAACGAAGATAATGTTTAAGAATGACCAAGTCAATGTTCTGACTTTAATCCAACAGAAATGTTCTAGAAGGACCTGAAGCAAGGTTTTGGCATATTTTCACAGAAATATAAGATTTTCTCCAAGGCACGGTCAGAAAGGAACTTCAGGAGGAACCAGAGTTTCTACATCACTTTGGTAAACACCTACAGTATATTTATGGTTACTGAAATTAGAAAGACGAAGCAGATTCATGTTCATGTGTTGGACACAGCGACACTCCTAACAGCGATCACGGTAATCAAGTAATAATAGAAATCAGATGAAGGAGCTGTCTCTCAGGAGGTTGTTGAAGAGTGGACGTGTGTCTTTACCGACGTGGTCTTACGTCTCTCTGCGTCTGTGTAACTGTGAGCCCGTGACCCGTGATGTGTTGGATGTGTGTCTCTCTGTGGTGCTGATGCTGTGTAGAAGAACATCCACACATCTTTGTCTGATGCCACAGGTGTCCATGCTGTCCATAAAACACACCAAGCTGGTGATGTCTGCGTGTACAATATGTCTGTTAGGCCACGCCCCTTCACTTCCTTCCTCTGTGTCAGTGCACCCCAGCCTTCTGACATAATTACCGTGTCGTAAGAAGATCACAGAGATCTCACAGATAAAGCAGACTTACTTTAAGTTGCCATGTGTTGATAAATCACTCCATATTGTCACGTACTGTAAGGCAATATTTTAAACGCTTCCTCATTCCGTTCCTACAATACGCAGCTTGAGCTATTTCTAATTCCACCCACATGTCCTTGTTTGGTACTGTTGGTACCCTGGGTGAAGGGTGAAGTGGAGACCTAATGGCTGGGTTTGGCACAGAGGAATAACGACATGAAGGATTTGTTCTTGGGATTTGTGTTGCTCCAAACTTCAGTTTCACTCCAGATGTTCCAAATATGCAGGACTTTGTTTGATAAGCCGATGTAAAGCTGTGCTGCTCTCTCTCTCTCTCTCTCTCTTTCTCTCTCTCTCTCTCTCTCTCTCTCTCTCTCTCTCTCCTTCCATCTTTCTCTCTCTCCTTCCCTCTCTCTCTCCTTCTCTCTCCCCCCTCTCTCCTTCCATCTTTCTCTCTCTCCTTCCCTCTCTCTCTCTCCTTCCCTCTCCCCTCTCTCTCTCCTTCGCTCTCTCCTTCCATCTCTCTCTCTCTCTCTCTCTCTCTCTCTCTCCTTCTCTCTCTCTCTCTCTCTCTCTCTCTCTCTCTCTCTCCTTCCATCTTTCTCTCTCTCTCTCTCTCTCTCTCTCTCCTTCCATCTTTCTCTCTCTCTCCTTCCCTCTCTCTCTCTCCTTCCCTCTCTCTCTCTCTCTCTCTCTCTCTCTCTCTCTCTCTCTCTCTCTCTCTCTCTCTCTCTCTCTCTCTCTCTCACACAGAGAACAATACTAAGCCTCAGGCAGCAATGTTTGTGTTTTTGGACTCTCTTGAGACTCGGGACTGAAACACACCCTGTCTCTGTTTTGCTCTCCCAGGAGGCTGGTGTAAGGTCTAAAACAAAAACACACACGTCATCGTTTTTCAGAATGCTGCGTTCCATTCCATAATTAATGGCCACTGGGGCTAAGTCCAGTCCACACTAATCCTCCTTCCAGCATCGTTAGGTCAGCAGGGTGGAGCTTTATTCTCAGCAACACTGCAGGTTGGGAAAGTGTCTGGAGAGAGAGAACGAGAGAGAGGTGGTGGAGGTGTGAATCAGTCTCATCAGCACTAGTTATAACACTCACTAATGACATCATCAGATTTAGTTCAGTATGATGGACAGAGATACATAGAATGCCAGTATTTAAGAGAGAGAGAGAGAGAGAGATCAGTACAGCACAGTTAATTTGTAAACAGATTGGATTAAGCTGCCATTAAATCAGATTCTACTGTGTGTGTGTGTGTGTGTGTGTGTGTGTGTGTGTGTGTGTTGCTCAGACATGCTCAGCAGTCTGTATCCTTAAGCAGCGGCCACCTGTGATGAGCTGAACTTTGTTGATGATGAGCTTTGTGTTGCCGCTGAGTGATAACTGACCGGCGTGAAATCACCGTCTGGACCCGCACAAGTTCTGAGGTGGGACGTGACTACGGATCACGGCAGAGACGTTCGCACAGTGACAGTCTGAATTTAAATGTTCACGCACAGTAATGAAATGAAGTAGCTCTTAGCTTAACATTTTTTACACAACAAATCTGACATTTCACTTAGATTAGTGTTCATATGGTGGCAGATCAAAGCGTATCGCTGCAGAGAACACGGCTGCTGCTGCAGAGAAATGAGCTCGGCTTTATTCCCTCTCTGTCTGAGCCTCACCTCTATAAAGTGCTGTAGGTGAAGGGCAGTACAGGGCAGTACAGGGCAGAAGATACAGCTGTATATTCTCGGAGCTCAGACACGACAACCAATCAAGACAATTTTGTGTATTTACTCCATGTGACAATCACATCTACGATCCACGAACCGGAGGAATGTAAATAAGGACAGAAAACACTGCAGACTGGAACACAGCTGTAGATGTTCCCATCAAGTCCCCATGAGACAAATTAGGGGCAAGAACCTCTGGAGAACTTCAAGCCTTCTGTGAATCACAGAGCAGTTCTCAGTGTATCTTCATTCTACAATTACAATGTACAATAATAACCTCTAATAGTGTTATAGCGCATGTCAGTTGGCAGTAGGTGGTTTTCTACCCCAATGTTTAATCCTCACATTAGCGTTAAAGCTTATGGAGTGAAAGTGTTTGCTGGTGCAGCTGCAGTTTGGGTATCAGCCCTCTTTGTAGAGCTGAAGGTCTCTGCTGTAGAAGAAGTGCCCGTTCATCTGTTTTTGATAGCAGTAATAATGAATTCTGGAGGATTTTCTCCAGGTTTAAGACCGCGCTCGACTTTGCAGAGACTGAGAATACTAATGCTCCGTCCCTGACACACAGGGAAATTAAAATGCTGGAGGACTGGACTCTGGGGTACAATGACTTTATTGTCAGGCTGAAGTGAAGTAAAGTGTTTAATGTCATGATTTTGTATCAACTCTGTTCTCTTCAATGACAAGCTGATATTATGAAACTCCTTCAGTGTGTGTGGTCTAGCGATTCTTCAGCTCACACTCACTTTACTTCCTACTTGTGTTTATTTCCCACAGCAGTGGAACTCTTCTGAGAGTTTTCTCATCTTCTCCTGACACGTACAAACGCTCACGATCATTAAATGTGTACAGAGACATTAGGAAGAAACATAAATGACCTTTGTGTATGTAGTAAACACATAAATCAGACCTCTGGTTAGAGCGATACTGAAATTGTGATATATAGCTAAGTGCTAAACAGCTATTACGGTATAGTTTAGCTATTACAGTATATACTGTTATTCCCAGAAGCCCCAGACATTCCTGTGAGCCTCTCCTTCTTCTCCATCTACACCGTGTGCACCTGAGTAACTTCTGCCATTTGTTTTTAGCTTTTAATTGATATATATATGTTTGTCTGATAAAATGTACCAATATTAACGTTCAGATGGTTAAGAATCGTGTCAGAAGATTTTGACCAATTAATTAAAAGCATCTTAATTATTTTAATAATTAATATTTTTAAGATTTTAAAATTGACTTCATTGTAGGGCTGGGTGATAAAACGATAACAATATGTATCGCGATGATCGATATCAATGTGATCGATATCAATAAAAAATGTGTTCGATAAAACGTTCGATATTTTTTATTCTTCGTCGGAAGAAAACAGAGGTTGCGAAGCAAGTTTTAGTTGCATTAACGAAGGCACTCGCTCTCTGGTAACAGGGAGTGACACGCTAACAGCCAATCATGTAACAGTATCACGTTTGGTTGCGCCATATCGTTGTCTCGTGCTGGTCTGCTGGATTCCTCTTCAGTAACCGGCGACTGATGAGCAGAAAATGAGCCGTAGCGAGCGAGGAAATTGTAAATAAAAGAGGAAAAGTCAGAGCGCCAGTATGGCAGTGTTTTGGATATTATAAGTCTGACCGTAGTCAGAACAATGTCATCTGCAGATTATGCAAGACCGTCGTCCCCGCCAAGACCCCGGGGACACCATTAACTTGTTTTACCGCCTTAGCCGCACTCACCCTTTGCAGCACAGCCGTATTCAACCAACAACATCTGTAGCTGCAACACCACACAGGAATCATAGGATTCATTGTGACTTTAGACTCATTTTTACATTATAATTATTTGAGTTTTCCTGCTTGTTGACATTTCTGTCTTAGTAACTGAGGGGATTACGATCAGAGGAAGGTTAAGTTTAAAATAAAAAGGTTTAAATGTAATATATTTTTCTCCTTGTCCTTATTTTAAATGGGTCATAAAAAATATCAAGTCAAGTCAAGTCAAGTCAAGAAGCTTTTATTGTCATTTCAACCATATATAGCTGTTGCAGTACATAGTGAAATGAGACAACGTTTCTCCAGGATCAAGGTGCTACATAGAAACAAAGACAGGGCTAAAGACTTGTAAGTAGTCTTAGCCACATAAAGTGCAACTGTGCAACCTGGTGCAAACAGTGCAGGACAAGACAAACAAGACAGACAAGACAGTGCAGGACAAAAGACAGTGCAGGACTAAAGACAGTGCAGGACCAGACAGTGCAGGACAATGACAGTGCAGACACAAGTTACAAGACAATACAAAAAGTACAAAAAATGCAATACACAAAAGACAATAAATAGTAAACAGTCACAGAAACAGTCACAGAAACAGCGCCGACCGACCAGTGTTAATACTGTATGTGTTAATATAGTATGTGCGAAATGGCTGAGATATTGTACAGTATGTGCAAAAACGGCTGAAATGTTGGGACAGTTTGTGCAAAAAACAGCAGACAAGGTGTGCAAAACAGCATGTAAACAGTTTGCTGGATTGTAAGCAGCATGTAAACAGTATGTTGTGTCAGTGTGTGTGTTTTGTGAGGGTCTATGCAGTCCATACAGATGATGTGTGTGTATGTTGTGCTCAGTACAGTACATTTCAGTTGTTGAGAAGTCTGATGGCTTGTGGGAAGAAACTGTTACACAGTCTGGTCGTGAGGGCCCGAATGCTTCGGTACCTTTTTCCAGATGGCAGGAGGGTGAAGAGTGTGTGTGAGGGGTGTGTGGGGTCATCCACAATGCTGTTGGCTTTGCGGATGCAGCGTGTGGTGTAAGTGTCTGTGATAGAGGGAAGAGAGACCCCAATGATCTTCTCCGCTGTCCTCACAATCCGCTGCAGGGTCTTGCGTTCTGAGATGGTGCAGTTCCCGAACCAGACAGTGATGCAGCTGCTCAGGATGCTCTCAATGGTCCCTCTGTAGAACATGGTCAGGATGGGGGGAGGGAGATGTGCCTTCCTCAGCCTTCGTAGGAAGTAGAGACGCTGCTGGGCTTTCCTGGTGATGGCGCTGGTGTGGAGTGACCAGGTGAGGTTCTCCGCTAGATGAACACCAAGAAATTTGGTGCTCTTGACGATCTCCACAGATGATCCGTCGATGTTCAGCGGAGAGTAGTCACTCCGTGCTCTCCTGAAGTCCACAACCATCTCTTTAGTTTTATCCACATTCAGAGAAAGGTTGTTGGCTCTACACCAGGCAGTTAGTTGTTGCACCTCCTCCCTGTATGCTGACTCGTCGTTCTTGTTGATGAGACCCACCACGGTCGTGTCATCGGCGAACTTGATAATATGATTCGATCTGTGCGTTGCTGCACAGTCGTGAGTCAGCAGAGTGAACAGCAGCGGACTGAGCACGCAGCCTTGAGGAGCTCCAGTGTTCAGTGTGGTGGTGCTGGAGATGCTGTTCCCGATCCGGACTGACTGAGGTCTCCCAGTCAGGAAGTCCAGGATCCAGTTGCAGAGGGAGGTGTTTAGTCCCAGCAGGCTCAGCTTCCCAATCAGGTGCTGAGGGATGATTGTATTGAATGCTGAACTAAAGTCTATGAACAGCATTCGTACATAAGTGTCTTTATTGTCCAGGTGGGTGAGGGCTAAGTGGAGAGCTGTGGCAATGGCATCGTCTGTGGAGCGGTTTGGACGATACGCGAACTGTAGGGGGTCCAGTGAGGGTGGTAGCTGCGTCTTGATGTGCCTCATGACGAGCTTCTCGAAGCACTTCATAACTATGGGTGTGAGTGCAACGGGACGATAGTCATTGAGGCAGGACACTGTAGACTTCTTTGGGACAGGAACGATGGTGGTAGTTTTGAGGCACGTAGGAACAACGGCGCTGCTCAGGGAAATGTTGAAGATGTCCGTAAAGACATCCGCTAGCTGTTCTGCACATTCTCTGAGCACCCTGCCAGGAATGTTGTCTGGTCCAGCAGCCTTCCGTGGGTTAACTCTGCATAGAGATCTCCTCACGTCGGCCGTGGATAGACAGAGTACCTGGTCGTCGGGGGGAGGGATGGACTTCCTCTGCGTTACGTTGTTCTGTACCTCGAACCGAGCGTAGAAATCGTTCAACGCATCTGGGAGGGAGGCGTCGCTATCACAAGCAGGTGAAGCTGTCTTGTAGTTTGTGATCGCCTGTATGCCCTGCCACATGCGCCGGGTGTCTCCGCTGTCCTGGAAGTGGCTGTGGATAGTCTGGGCGTGTGCGCACTTTGCCTCTCTGATGGCTCGGGACAGTTTGGCCCTTGCTGTTCTTAGGGCCGCCCTGTCCCCTGTTCTGAAGGCTAGGTCTCTAGTCCTCAGCAGAGCACGCACATTAGCAGTCATCCACGGCTTCTGGTTGGAGCGTGTAGTAATGGTCTTGGAGATGGTCACGTCATCAATGCACTTGCCGATGTAACTGGTCACTGATGACGCGTACTCCTCCAAGTTGACAGAGTCACCGTTGGTTGCAGCCTCCCTGAAGATATTCCAGTCAGTGCACTCAAAGCAGTCCTGAAGAGCAGAGGTGGCACCTGCTGGCCAGGTTTTCACTTGCTTCATAACCGGTTTTGAGCGTCTGACGAGTGGTCTGTATGCTGGAATTAGCATAACAGTGATGTGGTCTGAGTAGCCGAGGTGGGGGCGGGGCTCCGCACGGTATGCGCCGGGAATGTTTGTGTAAACAAGATCCAGCGTGTTTTCACCTCTCGTAGCAAAGTCCACATGTTGATGGAATTTAGGGAGCACTGACTTGAGATTTGCATGGTTGAAATCTCCGGCGATGATAAAAAGTCCGTCGGGGTGAACATTCTGTAGGTCGCTAATAGCTCCGTATAGCTCACTTAGCGCCTCTTTAGCATTAGCGCTAGGAGGAATGTAAACTCCGACAATGTAAACAGTAGTGAATTCCCGTGGTAAATAAAATGGTCTGCATCTAACAGTCACAAACTCCACTGACGATGAGCAGTAACTAGAAACAAGCACAGAGTTCTTGCACCAATCCGTGTTGATATAAACACACACACCACCACCGCGAGTCTTACCGCACAGAGCTGCATTTCTGTCGGCTCTAAATGAAGTTAGCCCGTCCAGTTGAATGGCGGCGTCCGGAACTCTGTCGCTGAGCCACGTCTCCGTGAAAACAAACACGCAGCAGTTTCTAATCTCTCTCCGTGTAGAGCGTTCGAGTCGGATGTAGTCCAGTTTATTGTCCAGGGAGCAAACGTTGGCTAGTAGAATGGACGGGAGAGCCGGCCGGCTAGGGTTTGTTTTTAGCCTAGCACGGACCCCCGCCCGCTTACCGCGCTTCCGCTTCCTCGCGCACCGCTTTCGGCGTCCCCTCTCCTGGTCTCTGGTATCAGGCGGTACCGGGGACTGGAGGCCTGGTCTCCGCAGCAAGCCGAGGTCACGTAGCCTATACAGTACATCATCGTGCAGGTTGGTTGTTACACGATTTCTGTACTTTATTAGGTCCTGATGGTGGTATACATGAACACCGCTGTGCCTGGCATCCATGTAGAAGCAATGGTCGGGCTAAAAACCGTAAATAAAAACTTAGAAAATGTAAATAGCACCGTATTGAATCCGGAGAGGCCGCTGCGTGCTACTGCCGCGCCGCCATCTTGGATGATATCAATATCAATATCAATATCAATATCAATATCGATATCAATATCAATAATTATCGATATTGACCGATATGTAACACTGATATCGTGATACAGTTTTCAGGCCATATCGCCCAGCCCTAATTCATTGTTATGATTCCATCTTAGGGGGGCACGGTGGCTTAGTGGTTAGCACGTTCGCCTCACAGCTCCAGGGTTGGGGGTTCGATTCCCACCTCCGCCTTGTGTGTGTGGAGTTTGCATGTTCTCCCCGTGCCTCGGGGGTTTCCTCCGGGTACTCCTGTTTCCTCCACCGGTCCAAAGACATGCATGGTAGGTTGATTGGCATCTCTGGAAAATTGTCTGTAGTGTGTGATTGCGTGAGTGAATGAGAGTGTGTGTGTGTGCCCTGTGATGGGTTGGCACTCGTTGGCACACGTCCAGGGTGTATCCTGCCTTGATGCCCGATGACGCCTGAGATAGGCACAGGCTCCCCGTGACCCGAGGTAGTTCAGATAAGCGGTAGAGGATGAATGAGACAGTGATTCCATCTTAGTGTCCGAGTCCTTGGCAGCCCCTGTGCTTGGTTTCTGATCCTACTGTGTTCACCTGTTCTGTGTAAACATCCCGCTGTTCCACATTTCCTCCTGTTCGTTTAACTCGACTCTGTTAGAACCTGCATCTGTGGCACGTTTCTGTTACAAACTGAGCTTGGATTCTTTTTTTATGCGAAAAACTGACTGGATTTTATGGATGCAAACAATTTAAACGTCTGTGTTAGTACAAAAACACAACAATCAGCTATAAGTGCATCGATCTGCAACCGCAGCAGCTCTTTAACTCGATTCACTTCATCACTTACGATTTCTGTCCATAGTGCTAATGAAATATACAGCCTGCACAGCTGTGATCAGTGTGACGAGTCTGCGTTAGCGCTGGAACAACAACAACAAGCACAACAAACGCACATCACAATGCAGGAACACACCAAACTTTTCCTGTGTTAATAGAGCCAAGTTTGTCTTCAGCACGAAACATACAGCTCCTCAAAGTCTGAATTATGAATCACACATGAAGACAGGAGAGTGCTTTTGGGCCATTGGAGGCAATCTCTAAAAGACACGTATTGTATGCTTCTTCTGACCTACTTCACGTCCATCGATGGTCCTGCACACTCTGAATCTATACCTGAGTATTCTTGTGCTCAAGTTTTGGAGAAAGCTTTAAAAAAACATGACTGAGAAGAGGCACTTTCTTTGATGCACTCGCTAATCCTGAGCACAAAAAAGATGAAAGGTTTTTCATCAAAGATCTTCCATCTATATAAATCTTTTATTTAAATGTAGATGGGATATTCAAGATTCTGCCTATTCGGGTATTCAGGTACAATTCAGGTGGTGATTAAAGCAGAGAGGTTTGTCAGCCTGATGAATGGGAGGATGCTCGGCTCCTGAGAAACAGAAGGCAATAAATATAAAGACAAATGTCTTCTTTTTTAGGACAAATGGTGGATGATTTGATTTGCTGAGGCGTTCTGTAAGGAGTCTTTAGTGTCAGGGCTGTAATAACTGCCATACTTACAAACTAGTCGCTTTTCGTTTTTAATCAAAATATGTCATTTGTGTGAATCGTGTAGATCCGAAGAGTTTTTAGGTTTTTTTTGTTTGCTTTTTTTTTTTTTTTTTTTTGGGGGGGTTGTCTTTCAGCTGCGTCCGAAACCGCTTACTTCCATCCAATAATTAGGCGAAGTAGTGCTTAGGCAGTGGTTTTGGACGCAGCGTAGTAAACCATCTATCAAACTGATGCCTCACGTCTCTACTTCTAATGACTTTTTATGGCGGATGACAAACCAACTTTTGGTGCATTCACCGCCACCAACTGGACTGGAGTGTGAAGCACTAGTAAGCAGATGACGCGTCTCAATCATCGTCTCAATCATCCTCACGTCTTATATATTTGTGTTCATCAATTTATTAAGGTTCCAAGCAGGGGCGGTTTTAGGATTTCATCTTTAGGGGTTTTAGCCCTCAGTGAGAATTTAAAACAAGAAGAGTAGAAGAAATTTCACTGCTTTTGGTTGCCTTCTTTGCGGCGATTAACATTATAGATAAACGCATCCAGCTCTGACTGCGCGTGCACGCTGCGCGTACCTGTGCTTCTCCGTTCAAATAACGCACTTTTGAAAGACTACAACGTATGGTATGACTGCAGATTTACATTTCCAGCATTTAGCAGACTCACTTATTCAGAGCGATTTAGATTATTTCATTTTTATACAACTGAGCAATTGAGGGTTAGGGGCCTTGCTCAGGGGCCCAACAGTGGCAGCCTGGTGGACCTGTGATCGAACTCACAACCTTCCGATTGGTAGCCCAAAACCCTAACCACTAGGCAACCACATGCCCACATAACAAAAGGTCGATACCGTCAAGTCTCAAGTATGGGGAAATCGTGGTCTAATGGTTAGAGAGTCTGACTCCTAACCCTAAGGTTGTGGGTTCGAGTCTCGGGCCGGCAATACCACGACTGAGATGCCCTTGAGCAAGGCACCGAACCCCTCCAACTGCTCCCTGGGCGCCGCAGCATAAATGGCTGCCCACTGCTCCGGGTGTTTGTTCACGGTGTGTGTGTGTGTGTGTTCACTGCTGTGTGTGTGCACTTTGGATGGGTTAAATGCAGAGAACGAATTCTGAGTATGGGTCACCGTACTTAGCCGTATGTCATGTCACGTCACGTCACTTTCACTTTCACTTTCAATAACTTAAAAGAGACAGAATAAAAATAGATGCCTGTGAGGGAACAAATGTATATAAGAACTAGTCAGTAGAAACAGTCGGGGAAGTAAAAACAGCATCTCCACTTCATCACACCATCAAGCAGTTTTAAACGTATAATGTTTAGGACAAAATGCTTAATAATATTCACAAGTTATCATTGGTCGTGGTCTCAGTCAAGTTCCTGCCACCTAACGGACCTATGGCACTGTAGTGACCTTGGATGAGAAGGCAGCTGATTTAGTCTGGCTAATTATAGCCTGTCTTACATTGCATTAGCGTTCTGCATGTCTGTCACGTCAGTGCCAGATTAATAACGCTGATCCTCTCAGCCAGAGGTTGAAGCAATCATGCAGGAAAGCCGCAAGCTGTTCCTCCCCGAGCCAAACAGCAGCTTACGCTAAAAGCTTGTAAATCGTGACAAGCCTGATGATGCTCAGAACCTGCAACGATCTCACTAATATGTAGGGTCAGGAGAACGGTAGCTGAAATGTGCTGATCCAAAAAGCCTGTAATAAAAATGGCAATAAAGATAGCACTAGTTTAGATTCCTGACACTTTTAATATAATGGATAATAAAACATTTCCCCAGAATTAAACATGTTGCTCCATCAGCAAACGTTTTGGGGACACGTACATGCACTTATTGGGAATTTGTGACCTTGTGAATAGAACTGAAAACCCAAGTTTATTTGGATGTTTATGGAAAGCAGCACTCACATTTGTTATTAAGATCTAACATCTCATTTTGCCCCCATGGTTTCCTCATTAACATGTAAAGTAGGAGACGAACGTTCCAGACTGGATTTGCAATCCAGTGCAACACAATGCCTTTGAGTGTGATTGAGATAAACAACTTTATCATTGATAGTATCATTGATAACTTTATCATTGATTTAATGATGATGTACAGGTTCATGGCTGAACGATGGATAGGCTAAGGGCTTTCTGTTTCTTCTTGAGATGCACTGCAAATGAAACCAATTAATTGATGTGATATTTTGCTCCATCACTCACATCCAGTAGCTAATTTCTTCCATCTTAATGACCGTCTGTCCTCATTGTGTCTTGTCTCCAGGGGTGCAAGCGCCAAAGACCTGTGTTGGACTTGGGGTTTGTGCAGCTTAATATCTACAGCTGCCAATGACTGAAGCTTATGTCTGGGGCAATGGAAGTGTGAACAAGTCAGAGCAATACTAGTGAACCATGGCTGCCCATCGCATTCGTGTGACCAACAACAACTATGTTCTCCCGCGATGCAAGTCAGAAGGAACGCTGATTGACCTCAATGAGGACGTGTCCGAGGCCAGTCTTACAGAGGTCAAAGGTCAGTTCAAACCTCATGAAATGACACATGCTTAATATATATATAAAGTTATACTCTTTTTTTAATTTCATCTCCTGTTCTAGTTCCTTCCCCCAGTGCATTGCGTTTGGACACCACTGCATCTTTTGGGAGCGCACAGGAAGTAGTCGCCATCAAGGACTACTGCCCTAACAACTTCACCACGTTAAAGTTCTCCAAAGGAGATCGCCTCTACGTGTTGGATGCATCCGGAGGAGACTGGTGGTATGCTCACAACAACACAGAGATGGGATACATTCCTTCTTCATATGTCCAACCTGTTGGCTATCGAGACTCTTGTCTCAGTGACAGTGGAATGATTGACAACCTGGGAGACTCCTCGGATGAAGGCGTGAAGGAGATAGACTTGTTGGGAGAGTGGACTGGAATGTCCCTGAAGTTCCATCAACCTTGCAACAGCAAAAACAACCCGTTTTCAACAAATCCGTTTCTCAACGGGACCGTGCAGAACCAGCTACCAAACCAGAACACCAACCAACACAACAGCATCGACTTGCTCCTGTTTGAATCTCTGACTCCATCTGCTCCTGTCTCTACTGCCAGCAGCAACAGCACCAGTAACGGATATGGTAGCAGCATTTTTGACGGCACACCCACTAGCCCTAACGTGGAAACCTTGCAAGTGTTCCACAAGGACAACCCATTTTTCCGAAGTAAAAGATCTTACAGTTTGTCAGAGTTATCAGTCCTACAGTCTCAATCAACTCCTCCTTTGCAACCATCCGAGTTCTATAGCGGTCTTAAGGCACCTTCTCCAGAGCAGTTTAAGAGCAGAGAGGACTTCAGAACAGCTTGGTTAAACCATAGGAAGTTGGCACGCTCGTGTCATGACCTTGATTCCTTGGGACAGAACCCAGGGTGGGGCCAAACACAACCAGTCGAGACTAATATTGTTTGTAAGCTGGACAGTTGTGGTGGGGCAGTTCAACTGCCGGACACTAGCATCAGTATTCATGTTCCGGAGGGTCACGTTGCAGCTGGAGACACCCAGCAAATCTCCATGAAGGCTTTACTGGACCCCCCACTGGAACTAAACAATGACAGGTGTACTACAGTCAGTCCTGTAGTCGAGATCAAACTTAGTAACATGGAGATAAAGTCGTTCATAACCTTGGAGATGAAAGTATCTGTAGAAGTAAAGAAAGAGAGCAGACAAATGACAAAGGTCGTGTGTGTGAGGAGTGACAGTAAAGACGGCCCATACGTCCCGATTCCTCAGGCTTACATATACGGTGACACGGTTCAGGTTCAGCTGGACAGCCTGGAACCATGTATGTATGTCGCAGTTGTGGTCCAGTCTCAAAACATCTCCTTTAATTTAACAGTTTGGGATCAAGTAGTAAAGAAAATTACATTGGGCCTGTATGGACCCAAGCACATTCATCCATCCTTTAAGACCGTGGTTGCAGTTTTTGGGCACGATTGTGCTCCGAAGACGCTGCTTGTCTCTGAAGTCGGGAAACAAGCTCAGTGTGCGCCGCCCGTTGCACTCCAGCTGTGGGGTAAGCACCAGTTTGTCCTCAACAGGCCTCAAGACCTTGAAATAGGCATGTACTCAAATATGTGCAACTACGAGGTAAAAATGAATGATCAGGCCAGAGTGGTCCGGGGCTTTCAGGTAAAACTCGGCAAGGTCAGTCGGCTCATATACGTCATCACTTCTCGAAATGCGCAAGAGCTGACGGACTTCACCTTACGGGTTCAGGTGAAGGACGATCAGGATGGCATCCTTGCTCAATTCTGTGTCCAGACCCCACAGCCGCCTCCTAAAACCGGAATCAGAGCTAACGGCCAGCGGAGATTCCTGAAGAAGAAGGAAGTAGGGAAAATTCTGTTGTCCCCTTTGGCCATCACCACTAAATACCCACAGTTTCAAGACCGCTGCATCACCAACTTAAAATTTGGTAAAGTGATCAAGACAGTGATCAGGCAAACAAAGAACCAGTATTTGCTGGAATATAAGAAGGGTGACATCATCGCCTTGCTAAGCGAGGAGAAGATCAAATTAAAAGGACAACTCTGGACCAAAGAGTGGTATATTGGTTACTATCAGGGAAAGACTGGACTTGTACATGTGAAAAATGTGCTTGTCTTAGGAAAAGTGAAGCCTATATATTTTTGCGGGCCAGACCTCACAACCGCAGCGCTCCTGGAACAAATTCTCAAGCCCTGCAAGTTTCTTACCTACATTTATGCCTCTGTGAGGACTGTGCTTATGGAGAACTTGGGAAACTGGAGGGCATTTGCAGATGCCTTAGGTTATGGTAATCTGCCCCTGACTTACTTCTGCAGGGCAGATTTGGATAGTGAACCTGAGAGAGTGGCTTCTGTGCTGGAGAAACTCAAAGAGGACTGCAACAACATGGACATGAAGGAGAAGAAATCTTTTCAGAAGGAACTCATGATGGTAAGTTGTAAAAATATAATATTTGCTTGTAGGGGTGGGCAGAATGCGTTAGATTTTGATTACTATCGATGATATTAACCGTGTACAAGCTTTGCTTCATACAAATGAAGTGGCATGTCTCTGATGCAAGGCTGCTTAACTCTGGATTTAAACCCAGCTTATTTGAAATCCCTTATCTGCCTTTCACTGATTAGTGCTAATGGCTAGCAGGCTAGTTCTAATAAGAGTGTTGCTCTGGTCCTTTCTCCTTATCTCACACAGCTGTGGGAAACCTGCAAATGCAGCAGCAATGGCTTTGATTTGCTGGCTCAGTCCTTAAAGGAAAAACTTTAATCAGCCTGGCACATGTTGGCGCTGTCAGTGG
>NC_083482.1:838337-948337 GCF_030014155.1 Tachysurus vachellii | reverse complement strand
TGTGTTTATGTTTAATGATTATGAAACGGTTAATATGGGAAATTGTTAGCGAAAATAAATTCATTTGAGATTTAATAGAAATAAAATATGTGTAATAAAATGAGCAGAGACTGTCGCTTGTGTTGAGTTGTACAGTGCTGGAGGGGTGTGTGGGTGTGTGTGTGGGCGTGTGTCTGGGTGTGGGTGTGTGTCTGGGTGTGGGTGTGGGTGTGTTCAATTCAATACAAGTTTATTTGTATAGCGCTTTTTACAATGGACATTGTCTCAAAGCAGCTTTACAGAACATAAACATAGAGCA
Source organism: Tachysurus vachellii (assembly GCF_030014155.1). Taxonomy (NCBI): domain Eukaryota; kingdom Metazoa; phylum Chordata; class Actinopteri; order Siluriformes; family Bagridae; genus Tachysurus; species Tachysurus vachellii. Next base: position 948,039 of record NC_083482.1, on the reverse strand, counting down.
GAAGGTAAACATAAGGAGAAATATAAATAATTAATATAATAAAAATTCTAAATATATATAGTTCACAGTGTGTATGTATGTATGTATGTATGTGTATGTATGTATGTGTATGTGTGTATGTATGTGTGTATGTATGTGTGTATGTATGTGTGTATGTATGTGTGTATGTGTGTGTGTGTGTGTGTGTGTGTGTGTGTGTGTATGTGTGTGTGTGTATGTGTATGTATGTGTGTATGTATGTGTGTATGTGTGTGTGTGTGTGTGTGTGTGTGTGTATGTGTGTGTGTGTATGTGTATGTATGTGTGTATGTATGTGTGTATGTATGTGTGTATGTATGTGTGTATGTGTGTGTGTGTGTGTGTGTGTGTGTGTGTGTGTGTATGTGTGTGTGTGTATGTGTATATCACCAATGAACAAGTCTGAGGTGACTCAGGTGACTGTGGGGAGGAAAAACTCCCTTAGATGGTAAATGAAGAAACCTTGAGAGGAACCAGACTCAAAGGGGAACCTCATCCTCATCTGGGTGACACTGGGGGTGTGATTATAAATATACAGTCTGATAAATGTTGTGTTGGTGTAAAAGATCACATGGAGTTCACATCTCCTCTTTAGTATCACAGAGTCTAACTGGAGCTGGTAGATCTGTAGATGTCTCAGGATCCTCACAGAGTCGCCCTCATCTCAGTGGAGGTCCGAGATCTTCATCACACGGAAGACGATTGGAGCTGGTACAATGTCTGGGTGTCTCGGCATGGGTAGAAAAAGAGAAGCAGTGTAGAGGGATTAACATATCTGTTGTTCATAAAAATGTGCAAGTCTGATGTAATAGAGCACAATATTATGGGATGTATTATGTGTACATCTGACTAAAGAGATGGGTTTTTAATCTACATTTAAACTGAGAAAGTGTGTCTGAGCCCCGAACACTATCAGGAAGACTATTCCAGAGTTTGGGAGCTAAATAAGAAAACGCTCTACCACCTTTAGTAGACTTAGATATTCTGGGAACTACCTGAAGTCCTGAGTTTTGTGATCTCAGAGAGCATGAAGGATTGTAACGTGTTAGAAGACTAGTTAGATACATGGTGTGTGTGTGTGTGTGGGTGTGTGTCGGTGTGTGTGTCTGTGGGTGTGTGTGTGTGTGTGAGAGAGTGTGTGGGTGTGTGTGTGTGAGAGAGTGTTTGGGTGTGTGTGTGTCTGTGGGTGTGTGTGTCTGTGGGTGTGTGTGTGTGTGAGAGAGAGTGTGGGTGTGTGTGTTTGTGTGTGTGAGAGAGTGTGTGTGTGTGAGAGAGTGGGTGTGTGTGGGTGTGTGTGTGTCTGTTGGTGTGTGTGTGTGTCGGTGTGTGTGTGTGTGAGAGAGTGTGTGTGGGGGGGTGGGGTGTGTGTGTCTGTGTGTGTGTGTGTGTGAGAGTGTGTGTGTGTTAGCAGCCTGGTGATTTTAAAAGCATTTGGCGAAGATGGCTAATTGAGCTGGGTAGCGTAAGCTTCCCTGCTAAGTGTTTTCTTTCCCTCTCAGTTGTTGATGAACTTGTTGTCGTATGATGTTGTAACCAAAGCAGCACAAAGACCAACAAACTAAAGAGTGTTTAGATGCTGAAAAGCCCCTGTTTTGGGTGTGAGAGAATGTTCCAGCAATGTGTCTCCATGTGGCGTCTCCTGTGTATTCGAGGCTCGTCTCACAACCTGGGTGTGGATGGAAACGTGTGACTGAAATCTAACCACCTCCGCTGTTGGTTTACACGGTCAGGCTGTTTCCCAGACGTGGTTAGCGTGGAGATACACACCGTTATGCTTGACCCCTGGCCTGAGGTGACGGTGCTGACCCACACCGTCCTCTGCACACAGACTCCTTATGAAGTTATTATAGCTGAGATGATAACTGAACATCTCACTGACCTTCTCATGCTCTCGTTTTACTCGCACAATTAAATAACACACTAATTAGCGTGAAAATCCAATCCCGCGTTACATGTCCACACTTTCATTTCCTTTCTAATGTCTCTGTACACGTTCTAGAGCTCGTGTCTGACAGGAAAAGATGGAGCCACTGGCTCTGCGCTTCATTGTGGAGGAAGTTCACTAGTGCCCCTTTTCCACCAAAAAGAACCGGGTGCTGGTTCAGAGCTAGTGCTGGTGCTGGTTCAAAGCTGGTTCCACTGGCGAACCTTCTAAGAACCGGTTTGTCTTTCCATCAGTTAGAGCCATCACAGAGCCGAGTGTGACGTCACTGTATACGTGTCACGTTACACAGCAACTTTAGCGCAGCAGCCACAAACACAACAACAATGGTGGATGTTGCTTTACTGTTAATGCTCATGGCTTTGTGAACCTACATTAACACCCAAACGCGGCGAATCCAACGTGTACGTGCAGCTCCATGTAATCTGTATAAACGGAGGTTGTTATCGAGAAAGTACATAACGTTATTTTATCATTAACACAGAAAAAGTTAGCCTTAGCATGTAGCTACTTACTATCATGTGTGCTGATAATTGATCATATTGCGGTAAAGTAAAAGTGTATTAAACATTAGTATACTTAAGGTACATTATCAAAAGTGCTAACAGTAGCCCCGCCCACAGCCCCGCCCACAGCTCCTGACACAAGTGGTTCTTATGTCTAGACCAGCAACGTTTTGGTGCTACTTAAGAACCACTTTTCCTGGTTCAGAGCCGGTGCTTTTGCTGTCGAAAAAGAAAGAACTGGTTCTAAATTAGGCTCCGAACCTGCACTCAAACTGCCTCGGGGGTAAAAGGGGCACTAGTAACTCAGTTTGTGCTCCTCAGATGAAGTCAGGTCTGTTTGGACGGCAGCACAATGAAGATCTATAATTCGGCTTTCTTTCGTTCACTCAGAAGTCAGAGGTGTAATATAGTGCAGTGTTTCCTTACATAACGGCTTTCTTCCAAAGCGAGTGAAACTCCAGAACGTTCCACGCTGTACTTCAGGGTGTTATGCTTTTCAGTGCAGTAATCTGTCTTGCCCTTACTGCAGCACTGGGTGGTGTTTGTTGATGTCGGCGGCTCACGCCGGTGAAGCGGAGGCTCTTAAGCGTCAGGTATAATTTATGTGAGCGGTGCAGGTAAAGCGCAGCCTTCAGTTCAGTCCTCTGCATGAGAGATTGAGTCGCACAGCTGGCGGATAAACGGCGAGGTATCATTCGGTGCTGTGAGTGAGCGAGGGCAAATGACGCCCCCACCTGAACGCTAACGCGGGAGGAAGCGCAGGTGCTGATTTTACACATGCACAGATGTCTTTTTAATGGAAACCTGTCAGCATGAGCAATAAACAGCACAAATCATTTATATGGAGGCGAGCGAGACGATCTGACATCGGAATCAGGATAAATGACGTCTCTGCTCTCTCACCTGACTGCACTTTAACTGCTCAATAAACAAGCTAACGAGCTAGCTGAGCTAGCCACGACTGCTGTAAGGTCACATTGTGTTCGCTAACTCAAGCACAGAGACATGTGTGGTGAGAAGATAGAAAGCTCAGCTGAGCTATTTTATTTTGAGCGGCTTTTACTTACCACAGGGGCACTTTTACACTAATGCTGCCTTCCTGGGGAACCTTGGGCTAACAACACACTCTTTAACAGTGTGACGAGAGACAGAACACTTCAGCTCTAAAACACACTAACTTTTAGTCTTGTGGGTTTAATGGCAACAAAAACACACAACTTGGGACAATGCAGCTTTTACCAGCTGGACCCTGTGTGTCTCATCTCTAATATGTCTCATTCCCTGTGTGTCTCATCTCCACTATTTCACCCCCTGTGTCTCCTCTCCAATGTGTCTCATCTCTAATATCTGTGTCTCATCTAAAATATTTCACCTTCTGGGTGTCTCATCTCCAATATGTCTCATTTCCTGTGTGTCTCATCTCCAATGTCTCATTTCCTGTGTGTCTCATCTCCAATATGTGTCTCACCCCCTGTGTGTCTCATCTCCAAAATGCCTCATTCCCTGTGTGTCTCATCTCTAATGTGTCTCATTCCCTGTGTGTCTCATCTCCAAAATGCCTCATTCCCTGTGTGTCTCATCTCTAATATGTCTCATTCCCTGTGTGTCTCATCTCCAATATTTCACCCCCTGTGTCTCCTCTCCAATGTGTCTCATCTCTAATATCTGTGTCTCATCTAACATATTTCACCCTCTGTGTGTCTCATCTCCAATGTCTCATTCCCTGTGTGTCTCATCTCCAATATGTATCATTTCCTGTGTCTCATCTAGAATATGTCTCACCCCCTTTGTGTCTCATCTCCAATATGTCTCACCCCCTGTGTGTCTCATCTCCAATATGTCTCATTCCCTGTGTGTCTCATCTCCAATATGTCTCATTCCCTGTGTGTCTCATCTCCAATATGTCTCACCCTCTGTGTGTCTCATCTCCAATATGTCTCATTTCCTGTGTGTCTCATCTAGAATATGTGTCTCACCCCTTGTGTGTCTCATTTCCAGTGTGTTTGTGTCTCACCCCCTGTGTGTCTCATCTCCAAAATGCCTCATTCCCTGTGTGTCTCATCTCTAATGTGTCTCACCCCCTGTGTGTCTTATCTCCAATATGTCTCATTTCCTGTGTGTCTCATCTCCAATATGTGTCTCACCTCCTGTGTGTCTCATCTCCATTGTGTTTGTGTCTCACCCCCTGTGTGTCTCATTACCAGTGTCTGTCTCACTCCCAGTGTGATTGTCTCACTCAGTATGTCTCACCAAAGAGTGTCTCAGCTCCTGCTGTTTGTCTATATTTTCTTTCTCGTCTTCACCCTGCAAAATGCAGACGTGTGTGAAGTGTGTGAGGAGATAAACACGTTCTGAGCTCCGGAGCACGTGGCTCAATTCTCCCCATCATTCATCCTGTCAGGGGGAAACTGGCTGAGGCTCACACTCACGCTTATGGAATGAAACAGCCCTGCAATCCCATTTGGCCCAGTGTCCATCATTTCCTCCGTCTCACCTCCTATTCATCTGGCTGTAATGGAGGGCTGAGTGATTGGGGGACGTCCTGCACACAGCGGAATTGCTTTCTGTCCGCTGCCTAGTTGGAGAGCAGCGTCTGTGTGGGATGGAGGTGGTGGTCAGTGCGCGCTCACAATCACCTTCACATGCTAATACATTTAGCTTTAGATGTGCAGGGCTGAGGAGCGTCTCTGTGCTCGGCCTTTAGCACAGACGCTTCTGACGGATTGAAGTCTGTTTGGATTTGACACACAGTCAGTAAAGAGCGCTGTGAAGTCACTGTGACCAACACACACGTCAAGTGTCACAGTGTGATAGCCTAGTCTACACATATCATGCTTTTAAAGGACTAATCCACACATACACACACACACACAAACACACACACAGGTACGCATGCACGCACACACAAACACACACACATACACACACACGCACGCACGCACACACATATACACACACGCACATGCACACACATGCACACACACACATGCACATACACACACACACATGCACATACACACACACACGCACGCACGCACACACAAACACATACACACGCACGCACGCACACACACATGCGCACACACACACACACACACATACACACACACATGCACACATATACATACACACACACACACACATGCACATACACACACACACATACACACACACATGCACACACACATACACACACATGCACACACACACATGCACATACACACACACATATACACACATACACACACGCACGCACACATACACACACATACACGCACACACACACGCACGCACACACACACATATACACACATACACACACATACACACACACATGCACATACACATGCACATACACACACACATACACACGCACACACACATACTGTACACACGCACACACACATACACGCACACACATACACACGCACACACACTTACACACGCATGCACACACACACGCACACACACACATACACACACATGCACACATACACACACACTGGTGCTGGAAATGAAAGACAATATTTATTATGTAAATCCTTGCATACGTGACTAAAAACAAACGACACAAAATAGACTTTTCCATAAACCTGGCACACTGTGAGTGTTTATCACATTCTCCTTTTGTGTTGAAAGACCAAAGAGCCGAACATTAATAATCTACCAAGAGCCACACATTAATAACCCAAGCAGCGTGGCATTGTGGGGTATTAATAAAAAACAGCTCCATGATGTATGAGATATGAACGTTGTTGTTCACGCATAAAGCAGACATCAGAATTAGACTCCTCCATATTTACTGTGTTTTAATATAAATGTGGAGACCTTCTGCAGTGGAGCTGCAGTTAGATGGAGCTTGGCTCATTTCTGGACTCAGACCAGGTGGATGTTGGACTATTAATATCCACATTAGTGAGGCTCCTGATTCAGCATTCCAGCTCTGTAAGTGCACTAACACACCACCCAGGTGGTCCAGCCTGCTCCTGGCCTCCTGAATACTAATCCCACAGAGTCATTAGGGAACAGAATTCCTGTCATTCCCTTCCAGAACAGTCATGTGGGGTTCAGCAGCTCAGGAGGCCTGTCAGGAGATGTTCAGTGTGAATGCCAGCAGAGATCTGAAGGCTGCGTGATGAGGGGAAGTGTGGTGGAGAATAGGATGTAGAGAAAGGAAGGAAGGAAGGAAGGAAGGAAGGAGTGGATGAGGGAGTTGTTGACTTGACAGTTGACAGTTTAAACTTCACAGTTTAATAACCTGTTCCTTCATCAGCACCACACTGAATAGGAATCGAAATCTCACACCGTGTTGATAAACCCAGCGCGAATAAAAACTAAAGAAATTTTTCAGATGCCAATCAAACAGACAGAATGTGTTCTGCACATGCTGGTGGAATTTTGAGGAAAATATTCCTGCCTTTTTCTGTCTGCTTTCGTCCGTTTCAGTGCATTCTGTCCCCTGGATGCACCCTGATTTGCCCCTGCCCTGTTAGCATCATGGCGGCAGGCCCCAGACACACCACAGCTAACTGCCTGTTTAAAGGTGGAGATGTTTAACTTTTGCCTTTAATGAAGGATCCTGAAGGTGAAATGTGATCCTGAAAGATTCCATTCCTCACTCTGATGAGGATGGTTAACATGGCCGTCTCCTCTCAAGCACAGCAGGTTTAAACAGTGTTTTACATCAAATATTCATCAACCACTTTCACATCTTACACAGGAACAAATCCACAACTGCGGCTCTGAATCGTACCGCCGAGTCATTTCAGCATGATTTAGTGTCTCTACGCCGCTTTCACTCAGCTCTAATTAGTCAGCGGTCTGCGTTTATTACAGACGAGTATTAATGAAATCTAACCCTGCCTCGATCCTTACTTTCACTTCTCCAGAATGTTCTGTCACTTTATTATTTCATTTTAATGATTAAACCGTGAAAACACGATATTTCTGACGTTCTTATTTACAGTAGGAGGATTTTCCGGCTCACGCTCACAAGGTTGCGGTGTTCTAGTGCGTTATAAACATTCCTCAGTGTAGCGTGAGATTCTGTAGCTGTCATCAGTACAGTTTTGTTACTGCTGATTATTTCACTGGAAAAGTTCTAGCAGACGAGGATGTGGAGGTGTATCTCACCATGCAGCAGATATGCTCTACGTTTTGTACGTAGAACTGTACAAAAAACACATCCCACATCTACATTTTACTGTAAAATCAAAAGACGCTCAGTCATGGTGACACGCTCACATCATGTTTTTATAGATTTTAGTTATCTTATTGTAGTCAGGGATTTAGGTTCCTTGAAAGTTCCTGCAGTTAAAGTTTATGAAACGAAAGAATTTGACTCGGAACAGATTTTCTAATGTGAACACTTATAATAATGAAATTTAAAAGACGCTTTGTGACCAGAGCTGAGCCACAGTTTCCAAATGATGTCTCATATATTGAAAAAAAAACAAAACATTTTGTGTACAAAACCGGAGAAAGCAATTACTGTTCTGGAGTTTGTGCAAGAATGAAGTATAAAAAGCCCATTGAGAAAGCCTCATTACAGCAGCACTTAGTAGCCGTATTACAGTAATGGATAATAACTAATCTCAGTTATAGTGCCTTCATGTTGTGCTCTTCCACTATACTAAATTACACAGCTGACTCTGGAGAGAATGAAAGAAAGCCAAATTATAGACCTTCATTATGTTGCTGTCGAAACAGACCTGACTTCATCTGAGGAGCACAAACTGAGTTACCTGGTGAACTTCCTCCACAAGGAAGCGCAGAGCCAGTGACATAAAGACTAATGTGCTGCTTGATTGACTAACGTTACCTAGAACTGTTTCTGGTGTTCAGAGTCAGTTCTGTAGCTTCTTCGTATCTGAGCTCCACATCACTCCACTGTGTGTAGCTCACACCCCCAGACTGAGAGTATTACAACAGAGTCTAGACCTCACCTTTAAACACAAACACCATTAAAGAAAAAATAAATCAGGGATAGAAAATACAGACTGAAGACCTTTTTTGCGCTCGACTGTAATTAAACGTGTCCACGGTGTGAAGGATAATCTGACCCAACACTCATCTGCTAGTGCAACAGCGTCTCAAACTCTGGCCCTCGGCTCACCCCCAGGCTGCTGCTGAAGCTTCACTCGGTGCTCTCAGAGCTGCAGCGCTCTCGTCTGGCCCAGACCCAAACACGCCATTAGCCCGGCAGAGAAGAAAGCAATCGCTCATCCTGGGAATTAAAACAAATTAAACTCTGTGTGTGTGTGTGTGTAGAAGTGAAAGAATCAGTCAAAGACAGAGGGAATTGTATTTGATGTGAACTGATAGTTTCTTCCTGCATAAAACTGATGAGTGTTATTGTGAGAAATCACCTCGGACTCTTCTCTGCGGTTTATAGGTGATGATTATTCTTCCAATCACACAGCCAGCTAGTAACCACGAGTAGGACCAGGCCAATTTCTTGTTTTATTGAAATGTACTCTGAAGTCGTATTTGCTGCGATTCAAAAAGAGGAATGTTCTGATTACAGGTCAGTGTGTTACAGGTCACTGTGTTACAGGTCACTGTTACAGGTCACTATTACAGGTCACTGTGTTACAGGTCATTGTGTTACAGGTCACTATTACAGGTCACTGTTACAGGTCACTGTGTTAGAGGTCGCTATTACAGGTCACTGTGTTACAGGTCGCTATTACAGGTCACTGTTACAGGTCACTGTGTTACAGGCCACTGTGTTACAGGTCATTGTGTTACAGGTCACTGTTACAGGTCACTGTCTTACAGGTCATTGTGTTGCAGGTCACTATTACAGGCCACTGTTACAGGTCATTGTGCTACAGGTCACTGTGTTAAAGGTCGCTGAAGTTACAGGTCACTGTGTTACAGGTCATTGTGCTACAGGTCACTGTGTTACAGGTCATTGTGTTACAGGTCACTATTACAGGTCACTGTGTTACAGGTCATTGTGTTACAGGTCACTATTACAGGTCACTGTTACAGGTCACTGTGTTAGAGGTCGCTATTACAGGTCACTGTGTTACAGGTCGCTATTACAGGTCACTGTTACAGGTCACTGTGTTACAGGCCACTGTGTTACAGGTCATTGTGTTACAGGTCACTGTTACAGGTCACTGTCTTACAGGTCATTGTGTTGCAGGTCACTATTACAGGCCACTGTTACAGGTCATTGTGCTACAGGTCACTGTGTTAAAGGTCGCTGAAGTTACAGGTCACTGTGTTACAGGTCATTGTGCTACAGGTCACTGTGTTACAGGTCACTGTGTTACAGGTCGCTGAAGTTACAGGTCACTGTGTTACAGGTCACTGATGTTACAGGTCACTGTTACAGGTCACTGTGTTACAGGTCATTGTGTTACAGGTCACTTTGTTACAGGTCATTGTGCTACAGGTCACTGTGTTACAGGTCACTGTGTTACAGGTCACTATTACAGGTCACTATTACAGGTCACTGTTACAGCTCACTGTGTTACAGGTCACTGTGTTACAGGTCACTGTTACAGGTCACTGATGTTACAGGTCACTGTGTTACAGGTCACTGGTTACAGGTCACTGATGTTACAGGTCACTGGTTACAGCTCACTGTGTTACAGGTCACTGTGTTACAGGTCACTGTTACAGGTCACTGTGTTACAGGTCACTGTGTTACAGGTCACTGTTACAGGTCACTGCTACAGGTCACTGTGTTACTGGTCACTATTACAGGTCACTGTGTTACTGGTCACTATTACAGGTCACTGTTACAGGTCACTGTGTTACAGGTCACTGTGTTACAGGTCACTATTACAGGTCACTGTGTTACAGGTCACTGTGTTACAGGTCACTGTGTTACAGGTCACTATTTCAGGTCACTATTACAGGTCACTGTGCTACTGGTCACTGTTACAGGTCACTATTACAGGTCACTGTGTTACAGGTCATTGTGTTACAGGTCACTATTACAGGTCACTGTTACAGGTCGCTATTACAGGTCACTGTGTTACAGGTCGCTATTACAGGTCACTGTGTTACAGGTCACTGTGCTACTGGTCACTGTTACAGGTCACTATTACAGGTCACTGTGTTACTGGTCACTATTACAGGTCACTGTTACAGGTCACTGTGTTACAGGTCGCTATTACAGATCACTGTGTTACTGGTCACTATTACAGGTCACTGTTACAGGTCACTGTGTTAAAGGTTATTTTAAAGTCTTTTTTATTTCACCTCACAGTTATTCTAAACAGATTCAGACCTGTAAGTTGTTTTATTGTCGTGTTTTTCTGCACCAGCACTGCTTCGTAACCCAAACACAAATGCTGACATGAAGATTTTAACGCAGTTTAACGCGTCACAACTACATCTGCCTCCATCACCCAGAATTTCCATTCAGGCACAAGGATAGATACCAAAACACGCTGAAGTTCTCTGGACTTCTGATTACACACACAATATAAACTGCACACACACTTTGTCAGTCAAGTCTCAGTCATGGTTAATATCAGTCACATAACTCATTGTAATAAAACAACGCTCCAAGACAGCGCATGAGCTGTTTTATTCCAGTTACTTTTATTCTGTGTGTAAACATGGAGCGATCTCTGCTAGCAGATAGCTGGTTACTGTAACGACACTGTTGTGAAAGCTCTTCAGCTCATTACAGGAGATGATGGATTTCTGCTCGTGTGTTTGAGGGCCGTAGCGAGCGATTCTCTCTAAATGTGGTGATTTGTCTGACTGCTGCTCCGTACATGAATACAATATCGATTGTTCTAAACGCAATTCCATCCACTCATCCTGTTCTGATTGATCTGTCTTTAATCACTTTCTCCATCTGTCCTTTCTCCATCCTGTATGTGTAGAGAACACACCATCTCCTCCATGACACTAACGTCCTTTAACTAACAACTAACGGCAACGTTTAATTTCACTTTTATTTCTCTTCATCATGTTGTTATCAAATGCAGGTATGTAATGCATTAGAGTCTAACATGCATAATCCTTTATCTCAGTTCCCAACATCTCGACATCTTCATTAACAGTGCCACAATCAATGAATATACATGAGTATGCAAATAAGAAAACGCCCCCAAGTCCTCACGCCAGCCCACAAACCCTAATATCATAAACACAGAGTTTTGATTTACAACCTCATTTTCTCACCGTCTCACTTCAACCTGCCAGACTATCAATGTTATGTTTCTATGGCAACCACCGTCATTGCCTTATTAACTCATTTGTATATCAGCTACGATAGGCTCAAAGTTCTCAAGTTCATAGATCTTATTGTGTGACTTTACATATTGTGTTAATATATTAGCCGGGTGTCTAAAAAAGCTGAAAAAATTTTGTTTTGTGGAAAAATGCAGCATCTAAGAGGAGCTTAAACATCGTGTTTTCTTATTTTAACACATCAAAAAAGTCTCAGGATTCTAATACTTTAATATGCCTGTAAAACACACACACTCTTACACACACACACACACACACACATTACACCATTACTTTAGACGATGGTGTGGGGGAGTTACTGGTACATCCTGTAAATCCCTACAGACCCATTCTTATTCCAAATATGGTGCTTTGTGTGTGTGTGTGTGTGTGTGTGTGTGTGTGTGTGTGTGTGTGTGTGTTATAGGCAGACAGGAAACAGGGCTAGACTCCCCCTATGCAGTGGAGGATGCAATTATTTACCTCTGCTGTCTACTGAGAGACAGAGAGACAGACAGAAAAACTGAGACAGAAGAAGGAGAGAGAGAGTGTGTGTGTGTGTGTGTGTGTGAGAGAGAGAGAGAGAGAGAGAGAGAGAGAGAGAGAGAGTGAGAAAGCGAGAGAGGAAATGTCAGAAAAACACAGCGAAAGATGAACAGAAACTGTGAAGAAATCAGACATAAGGTTCATGACCTTATGTCCTTGCTGTTTACTGACTGTGTGTGTGTGTGTGTGTGTGTGTGTGTGTGTGTGTGTGTGTGTGTGTGTGTGCAGGCTTTATTAAAGTTGGACTGTCAGGGTTTGGTGGTGCGTCTCATGCTGGACTTCGTCCTCTTGACGACTGCTGTGGAAGTGGCTCCTCGCTGGAGGGAACTGGCTGAGAAACTCGCTCGTGTCTCCAAGCAGCAGATGGACGACTATGAAGCTCCACACAGAGACCGAAATGGAGTCATGGACTCAGAGGTGAACAAACACATTAACACGGTCTACATACACTGTGCTGTTGCACCAGCAGCCTCTTTATTCTCTCTTCCAGATAATAAGGCCTGCATTAGGAGTGGCTTCTCACTGTATGAAAAAACATTAACACCTTCTGACCAATCAGAATGTAGCGTTTAGCAGTGTGTTCTGTGTGTCCAATCACAGGCCATGTGGAAGCCAGCATATGACTTCCTGCTGACGTGGGCAGCTCAGATCGGTGACAGCTACCGCGATGTGATCCAGGAGCTCCAGCTGGGTCTGGACCGGATGAAGAACCCGATCACCAAGCGCTGGAAACATCTCACAGGAACACTTATCCTTGTCAACTGTCTCGACATGCTGCGGAGCTCCGCCTTCAGTCCTGCCTCTCATGACGACTTCGCCATCTAGAACATAGCAACACGGCGGTGATCTTCTCCACCCACGGTGTTCTCCGTATTTAGGAAGACACGCTTGTGGGCGGGGCTTCAGGACTGATTTGCATGTTTTACCTCAGTAGGACCAGTGAGCAGATCCTCACACATTGACCTTTGACCATCTCTGTATGTCTGTCCATCTCAGTTTGAATATGTTAGTGTGTGTTTGTCTTGAGTCGTCTTCTGTGACAGCCAAAACACTCTCACTGGTTCACTCTCGCTGATGTTTCTGATGTTTTTGACAGCGCATTTACTTTTTATACAGTTTTTAGGATCAGCTGTAAATGATGTTCTTTCAGTAGCAGATAAAGAAACGTGATGTTACGTCTACTAACATGTTGAGCTGTCACTTTTCTCTTCATCAATCTATCTTTACTAACAAAAACGGACAATCAGTGAACCAGATAGACGGTTAGTTAGCGCTAGCGTTGTCCTAGCTGAGAATTAGCGAGTCGTCTGAACTTTACACGTGGTTTTGAACATGTTTCTAAAAGTGATCAGCTGTTGGAATTGTAAAATTCTGTTTACTTGTTTACCTTCTTCAGAATCAGGCTAAGGCTGCTTACAATGGAGCTACAATGCTAATGCTAATCAAAGGAACATTCATTATGCTGGACTGCTGATGTTTTCTCTGCTGTATAAAAGGTTCTTCTTTGGAGGATGAAGTTTGAACACCTCTTCACAGTTCCAGTTATTTGTGCACTGTGTGATGGTTAGACTCGTGAAAAAAAATCATGATAAACGATTTTATCGTCCAGAACTGAAAACAAAAAATGTTCGTTTCCACCATTTGGTTGTTATATCCATGTGAGCTGACCGAGTTTCTGACCTCACATTAGTGAACTTTCTCCACGGGACAGAAAGTGAGCGCGCTCAGTCGAGGGCACCGGAGATGAGGAAGGGGCGGGGCTTCAGGAAGCATTTGTTAATATCAGACAGTTCAAATGGGTCCAGACTCGTTCGTATTGTGATCGACAGAATGCACAGGAAGAAGACTGCAGTTTGTGGTGATAAACTCGTACCACTGTAAGTAACGTTACACTGCAGAGCTGCTACACAAAATACACTAAACTGTTAAACGATCACGATCTGATCTCATCAGAGTCACATCACAGCGGTGATAATCCTGATGTAGTGCATTGTGGTTAATACACACTCACACACACACTCACACACACTGTACTGAAGGAACAAGCAGTCCCCCAGAACACCAAGCAGTGTTTGCCTGTAGCCTGAATGGGAGAAAGTGCTTTCATTGCCAAATACTGATCTGTGTTTAGTGTTAAGTTGCAGTATTATTCATCACATTCCTTTTTCATCCCTTTTGTCTTTTCTACTTGCTGTTGTTTAGACGAGCGTGCTGCACGCTTGCCGATGGCTTTAGTGTTAAGTGACTGCCCGTGTGTTGTGTGTATTAGTGTGTAGTTCATCTCCACACACTCGACACTCGTCTGCTGTCACAATGTGTGTCTCTGTCTCCTCTTTCAGGACATTTCAGGCCTAGTTTAAGCCACGTGTTTAGAGAACGTGTCGATCAGACGTGATGTACAACGTGTTGGAATCCGAGTCAATAAATAAACACGCTGTCACTTTGGAAACCTTGTGTTTGTGAATTTATTCCAGGAAAAACAAGATCTGTGTGTCGAGCTGGCGAGAGCAGAGAGAACGAAACTAATTAACAAAGTGATCAGGAGGTTTTTCATTCTCAGAGTCATCACAGAGGAACCCAAACATCACAGAGGAACCCAAACATCACAGAGGAACCCAAACATCACAGAGGAACCCAAACATCACAGAGGAACCCAAACATCACAGAGGAACCCAAACATCACAGAGGAACCCAAACATCACAGAGGAACCCAAACATCACAGAGGAACCTAAACATCACAGAGGAACCCAAACATCACAGAGGAACCCAAACATCACAGAGGAACCCAAACATCACAGAGGAACCTAAACATCACAGAGGAACCCAAACATCACTGAGGAATCTGTGAACAGACATCATGAACAGTTTCTCCTTTGCTCTGCTCAGACACTTCAGCGGTAACGGGCATCGTATTAATGACATCATACGTTAGTTGTTGCCATGGCAACAGCAACTCGATGACACTTAAAGAAATTCATCCGCAGTCTGAACTTAAGAACCCTGGAGGATGAACATCATGTTTTAAACATCAACACTTACACCTCCTCATACAGCATCAGAAACACTGAACACACACAAACACACACACACACACACACACACACAGAGGGCACTGTGTGAAATGATCAGTGTGAAACAGTGAACTCTCCAGGGCATAGTTTACTCCATTATTTATTTGCTTCAGATTAAGACAGACATAATAGTGTGTGTGTGTGTGTGTCTGTGTGTCTGTGTGTCTGTGTGTGTTAATTAAAGAGCATTAATCAGTTAATCAGGTTTTGCCATTTCACTGCCTGGCAGATTCAGAGGAATTGAACGATCATTTGTGAGGTACTTAGTCCTGATTCTCTAATTGCACACACACACACACACACACACACACACACACACACACACATCTGATTAATAACACCAATAAAGTGAATTTTACGGGAAGTAAATGAATCAATGAATCTTAATAAGTTTATTGAGGTTATTGGCAGGAAGAATACAGTCAGCAAAATGAGGAAGGAGAGAGAGACAGAGGGAGAGGGAGACAGAGAGGGAGAGAGAGAGACAGAGGGAGAGGGAGACGGGGAGAGAGAGGGAGAGAGAGAGACAGAGGGAGAGGGAGACAGGGGGAGAGAGAGAGAGACAGAGGGAGACGGGGAGAGAGAGACAGACGGAGAGGGAGACAGGGGGAGAGAGGGAGACAGGGAGAGAGAGAGAGACAGAGGGAGACGGGGAGAGAGAGAGACAGAGGGAGAGGGAGACAGGGGGAGAGAGAGAGACAGAGGGAGAGGGAGACAGGGGGAGAGAGAGACAGACGGAGAGGGAGACAGGGGGAGAGAGAGAGACAGGGGGAGAGAGAGAGAGACAGAGGGAGAGGGAGACGGGGAGAGAGAAACACAGAGGGAGAGAAACAGGGGGAGAAACACAGATGGAGAGAGAGACAGAGAGAGCGAGAGAGAGACAGAGAGAGAGACACACTGTGCAGGTGCTGCAAAACAACACTTCTCAGATTAATTTGTCAGGTAACTCACATGTACAGGTGTGTGTGTGTGTGCACATGTGTGTGTGTTGCATGTGGTAATTTTTCTGAGTGGGTGGAGCTTAGGTTTAATTACCACTCAGCTGGAACAAAATAGAGAAGCACACACACACACACACAAACTCACACACACTAACGCACACAAACACTCACGCACGCTCACACACACTCCTTCCTTCCTGTTTCCTTCAGGCTTTATGTCTGGCAGAATTGCAGGAAATTTGCCTTGTGTTTGTTTATCCATCTCCTCATACTGTGAGCGTAAAGATTTCACACACGTTTCTGATATTTTATCACTAGTGTTTAGAAAAGCTGGTGTTATCAGTGTAATTAAAGCCCAGTCACATATAATAATGATAATAAAGTCTCCTGTTTCTAACACAGTGTATGTTTTCTCTCTCCAACGCTTTAACTGCTGGCTGCGTCTCAGTGTGTTCACTGTAACAAACACACACCTTTAAAAGCCAATCCTAGCTTCACAGACTGTATTTGGGAGGAAACCGGAGAACCCTGAGGAAACCTGTGGAGAACGTGTGGAAGCGAACAGACAGTAACCTGAGGTCAGAACCCTGGAGCTGTGAGAAGACGACAGCGATACACACTGCTGTGGTTCTTATTACCTCAATCTGAATTTCACTCTGGTTCATATCTTCAGTATATATATAAAGCTCCACTCAACGCTTCCATCTTGTGGCTAATCTCTCACATTACATTAAACATTAAGCGTCTCACAAGAGTTTATCCTCAAACTGTGGTGTTTAAAGGTTGAAAGTAAAATAAATCATCTTAACAAAACAACATTAAATACAAAGAGTTTATTGATGATAAACGAATGATGATGATGATTTGATCTTCATCATTAGTGCTGATTGAGTCTTTGAATTGCAGTGTCCTTGTTCACACGTGTCCTGGTTTTATTTCCAGATGTTCCTGCTTCCTGCGTGTTCTTACTTCTCACTCACTGAGAATCATAGTTCCATCATCTGCATTTTATTACACCATTAGTGGCTTTTAGATGCTCCTCACTCTCTACACTGTTACTCATAATGTACTTTCTGATGTTTCCATCTTCCATATTATTCCACTATTTAACTTATTTAGAGTCAAAATTCTGCTTTCATGTTAAAGAATCTGACAGCAGGAGGATGTGATATTAAATGACCAGGAAAGCAGATAACTTTAGGGAATTTAACTGTGAATAAACACTAGTGATGTATTGTTATGAATAAACACTAGTGATGTATTGTTATGAATAAACACCAGTGATGTATTGGTATGAATAAACACCAGTGATGTATTGTTATGAATAAACACCAGTGATGTATTGTTATGAATAAACACTAGTGACGTATTGTTATGAATAAACACCAGTGATGTATTGTTATGAATAAACACTAGTGACGTATTGTTATGAATAAACACTAGTGACGTATTGTTATGAATAAACACCAGTGACGTATTGTTATGAATAAACACTAGTGATGTATTGTTATGAATAAACACTAGTGACGTATTGTTATGAATAAACACCAGTGACGTATTGTTATGAATAAACACTAGTGATGTATTGTTATGAATAAACACTAGTGACGTATTGTTATGAATAAACACCAGTGACGTATTGTTATGAATAAACACTAGTGATGTATTGTTATGAATAAACACTAGTGACGTATTGTTATGAATAAACACCAGTGATGTATTGTTATGAATAAACACTAGTGATGTATTGTTATGAATAAACACCAGTGATGTATTGTTATGAATAAACACTAGTGACGTATTGTTATGAATAAACACCAGTGACGTATTGTTATGAATAAACACTAATGATGTATTGTTATGAATAAACACTAGTGATGTATTGTTATGAATAAACACCAGTGATGTTATGAATAAACACTAGTGATGTATTGTTATGAATAAACACCAGTGACGTATTGTTATGAATAAACACTAGTGATGTATTGTTATGAATAAACACTAGTGATGTATTGTTATGAATAAACACCAGTGATGTATTGTTATGAATAAACACTAGTGATGTATTGTTATGAATAAACACTAGTGACGTATTGTTATGAATAAACACCAGTGACGTATTGTTATGAATAAACACTAGTGATGTATTGTTATGAATAAACACCAGTGATGTTATGAATAAACACTAGTGATGTATTGTTATGAATAAACACCAGTGACGTATTGTTATGAATAAACACTAGTGATGTATTGTTATGAATAAACACTAGTGATGTATTGTTATGAATAAACACTAGTGATGTATTGTTATGAATAAACACTAGTGACGTATTGTTATGAATAAACACCAGTGATGTATTTTTATGAATAAACACCAGTGATGTATTGTTATGAATAAACACCAGTGATGTTATGAATAAACACTAGTGATGTATTGTTATGAATAAACACCAGTGACGTATTGTTATGAATAAACACTAGTGATGTATTGTTATGAATAAACACTAGTGATGTATTGTTATGAATAAACACCAGTGATGTATTGTTATGAATAAACACTAGTGATGTATTGTTATGAATAAACACCAGTGATGTATTGTTATGAATAAACACTAGTGATGTATTGTTATGAATAAACACTAGTGATGTATTGTTATGAATAAACACCAGTGATGTATTGTTATGAATAAACACTAGTGATGTATTGTTATGAATAAACACCAGTGACGTATTGTTATGAATAAACACTAGTGATGTATTGTTATGAATAAACACTAGTGATGTATTGTTATGAATACTGCCCCCTCGTGGCCCTCGCGCTGCACTGTTTAATATGGATTAGAGGGAATAACCCCCCCCCCCCCCCATGATCCGTCTCTATAGAAACGCAATTTAAATGTAAAACTGGAAAACGTTAACAGACGTTTATGCGCATGCGTGTACTGATTAATCTCGTTTTTATTGTACACACACACACGCACGCAGTTCTGTAGTCCAATCAGACCTTTATTATTGGAGGTTGAAGCGTCATCACTTAGGGGCGTGGCTTCGGGACATCCTGCACAGCAGACGCAGTTTACCCCCCTGGAGACAGGCAGTAGCAGGCAGTTTACCCCCCTGGAGACGCGCAGTAACGGGCAGTTTACCCCCCTGGAGACAGGCAGTAGCGGGCAGTTTACCCCCCTGGAGACGCGCAGTAGCGGGCAGTTTACCCCCCTGGAGACGCGCAGTAACGGGCAGTTTACCCCCCTGGAGACAGGCAGTAGCGGGCAGTTTACCCCCCTGGAGACGCGCAGTAGCGGGCAGTTTACCCCCCTGGAGACGCGCAGTAACGGGCAGTTTACCCCCCTGGAGACAGGCAGTAGCGGGCAGTTTACCCCCCTGGAGACGCGCGCTGTCGGTGAGTCATGATGTAGGATTTCAGACTGAACTTCCTCTTTCAGCTGCGGGTGGAAATGCGGGATTGTGCGCGCGACTTATTGACGACTCTGATGTGCGCGCGACTTACTGAAGTGTCGGACGTGCGCGAGATCTCACGTGCATGCGGGAGAAATAACGGTTCACCTCCATTTGTGTTGGGAAACAGCAGATGCGTCTCCTGCAGCGTCTTTGGTGAGCTTTAATGTGACTGTAGCACATTTTTATACAGAAAACACGTTCAGTCTGATGTGTTAAAAACAGCTAAGCAGTTAAAGAGCTTTTTTTTTAGAAATAAAGAAATAAATCTGCACCTTCAGGACAATATGATTGCTGGCAGGTTTGTAGCACGAGGAGTTTTACGACGTTAGAAAACAGTGAAGTAGAGAAGGATTCTGCAGCAGTCCTGTGGTGTATCACGTCTTCCTCTGTCTCCGACACCCAAACAGCTGCAAACTGACGCCTTTTATTTGTTTATCCACGTGCTCTTTATAAACACAGCATGGGGAACGGTTTGTCAACGCTGGGACCGTTCCAGCCGCTGCACGTGGTAATGCTCGGGCTGGACTCCGCAGGAAAGACCACGGTTCTTTATCGCCTCAAGTTCAACGAGTTTGTGAACACGGTTCCCACCATCGGCTTTAACACCGAGCGCATACGTCTGAACAACGGCGCCGCACGTGGGATCAGCTGCCACGTGTGGGACGTGGGCGGTCAGGAGAAGCTGCGTCCGCTCTGGAAGTCATACAGTCGCTGCACGGACGGCATCGTGTATGTGGTGGACTCGGTGGACGCAGAGCGGCTGGACGAAGCCAAGGCCGAGCTGCACAAGGTTACACGACTCACAGAGAACCAGGGGGCACCTCTGCTCATCATCGCCAACAAGCAGGACCTGCCCGGCTCCCTGCCCGCCGCCGACATTGAGAAGAGGCTGGCACTGCGAGAACTCGGACCCTCTGCCGCCTTCCACGTGCAGCCCGCATGCGCCATCATCGGGGACGGGCTGCACGAGGGCATGGACAAGCTGTACGACATGATCACCAAACGCAGGAAGGCACTGAAACAGAAGAAAAAACGATAAACTGCATTCATAGTTACTGCAACTCTGACTGCGACTTTTATACTAGATAAAACTTTATAGAATTAACCAAATAAGAACTTTCACATATGATTCACTTCAGGTGCAACATAAAAGAATTAAACTTCTTCTATTATCTGCAAAAAAAAAACTGCTGCTGGAATTCTGTTGGTTATGTAAGAAAGAACAGAAGAGAATTAAAACCAAACAAAATGCCAAATAAATACAGAGAATTTAATGCATTGTGATGACACGATTCTCAAAAAGTACAGAACTTGAAGATGCTCTTAACTTCTGAACCATTTTGTACGTTTGGTTTTCAGAATATCTGAGACTAGGATTATAATCCCTAAACATTATTGTTACAGGACTGAATATTAGGACTATGTGACCTCCATATTGTGTTTACATTAAGATTTTTATGTGCTTTTGTTTTGTAATGTTTCATTTTTAAGGACATTAAAGTTAAATTAAGATTCTACAGGAGCTCCAGAGGTGAAAAGTAAAAATAAAAAAAAAAAAATCAAATAAACAGACAGAAAAATGATTGTTTAAAAGTTAAAAATTATTTAAAAACAAGCAAAAACACAGAATACAGACATTTTGGAGAGGGTTAAACACACAAACACACTGTTTTAGTGAAATAATAAGCAATGAAAGCACTAACTGCAGACCCCCAGCGTGTGTGTGTGTGTGTGTGTGTGTGTGTGTGTGTGTGTGTGTGTGTGTGTGTACACACAGTAAACTGAAATATGCTTCTGACACAAATTAGAGCAGATTTCTGCGTGTAGGGATTTAATTTTCTATATTTAGTGCCTGAAAGACCTGATTATGCTTTTGAGTAATGAAGCCGTGTGCTTAGTGTAATAAAACTAATCCAGAAATATAGTTTAATTATGTGGATAACTATCTCTTTACTGCATAACTAAGGGTCACTGTAATGAACTGAAGATCAGGTTTCTCTCCTGCTGCTGTTTTAGACCAGAACACTTTCATGTACCTGCGTTTCTACAATCTAATCTAATCTGATGTAAGATGTGAGATAAACACAGGCGAGCTCCTGTCCTGTAGCTCCTTCTCCTGTTTCTGTAGACATTTAACTTTTATATGAATCTCATAACAGCATAGAGTTCAGGTTAGGGTTTGGGCTAACTCTAACCCCTAAACCCTAACCCCTAAACTCTAACCCCTAAACCCTAACCCCTAAACTCTAACCCCTAAACCCTAACCCCTAACTCTAACCCCTAACCCTAACACCTATCCCTAACCCACCCCTAAACCCTAACCCTAACCCCTACTCCTAACCCCTAACCCATAACCCTAACACCTAACCCCTAACTCTAACCCCTAACCCTAACCCCTAACCCCAGGTTAGGCTTATAGTGCGTGAAGGAATCCACACCCAGCTACAATCCGGCACTGGAAAAGGATCAGAGCGAATCCCAGAGCAGATGTGTGCAACATGTGAGCTGGATCCTGAGGCTTCCTCAGCTGTTCCTGCTCAGATGTGCACCATTTCATCGTGATTATTCGATGCTTTTCAGCTAAACGAATCACATCTTTGTGTTGTGTGTATGACAGTTTAATGAAGAGGTTAAAGGTCATCTGAGTGCTGTTTATAAAAGCCCTATTTGGGCAGGATCATTTTCTCTGTATGACATGTACTGTATATAAACACTCTTACACACTCTGTGATAAAACGCATTTAAATTAACACTTACAGCTTTGTTTTTCTTTAACAAACGAATATTTATTCTATATTTATTATGACGATACACAGTGTTAGTGTTTTATACCTGAACCTGTCATTAAAACAACCTCTTTTACGCACCTGTGCTCTTCTGGATGATTTGAGTTAGATTCTCGTTCATTTTCTCCCACCAGTGATCTAATAACATGGACAAACATTTCTATGACACTTTTTAAGGAGTAAACTGTTACATTTAGTGAAATTTGCATCCTGTTAATAGGCTGAGGTGTTGATCTGGGACTGAAAATATCAGTAAATCCTGCACTGTTTAACCTGTAATCTGAATCCTCCTACTGTGTGTGTGTGTGAGTGTGTGTGTGTGAGTGAGTGTGTGTGTGTGTGAGTATGAGTGTGTGAGTGTGTGTGAATGTGAGTGAGTGTGTGTGTGTGAGTGTGTGAGTATGAGTGTGAGTGTGTGAGTGTGAGTGTGTGTGAGTGTGAGAGTGTGTGTGAGTGTGTGTGTGTGAGAGTGTGTGTGTGTGAGTGTGTGTGTGAGTGTGAGTGTGTGAGTATGAGTGTGTGAGAGTGTGTTAGTGTGTGTGAGTGTGTGAGTGTGTAGCTGGATAATGAGCTCTGTGAGATTTAAATAGGATATTATCATGTCACACACATCACTCGATATATAATTAGTAAAGCCGTTTTAAGCCTAAATCCCACAGACACTTCTGATATTGGACTTTTTGGGGTTATTGGACTAAAATAAGCTAATTAATTAACATGGAAGGATAATTATCACCTGACATCTTGCTTTGCTTGCTGACTCAATCTAACCTCCCTTTCAAAGACCAACCTATCTTTGGTAAAGCAGGTAATAAAACATCTTTATTATAGACTTTTCAATTAAACACGAATCATAACTAATGAATATTAATAAGGTGTAACTTGTGTAGCACTTCATGATAAATGTAGTGATAACTCAATTTTAGAGCTCTACAGATTTTTTTTGTACTTTACCAACAGATCTGAGGGAAATTTTAATGTTTTAAATTTTAATGAAGAGAAATTTAGGATATGAAGGATTTCAGTAGAACATATTTCTGCACCAGCGTCACATGTTCGTCGTGGATATGATCAAGATTCACAGAACAAATGATAAGCAAGATATCTGTGTGTGTGTGTGTGTGTGTGTGGTACAATGTTTCCCACATTTTTGATAAGCAACTGAATTTAGACACTCATCATAACTGTGTGTGTGTGTGTATGTGTCCTCAGGGAAGCTCTGTTCATATATAACAAGCTTGCACACACTGGGTTGAGACTAAAATTTTCTCTCCTGACCTACATTCCACGCTTTCAAAAGTTTTTGGGTTACTCAGCTTCCTTTGATTACACACACACACACACACACACACACACACACACACACACACACACACACACACACACAGTGAAAAACATCATCCAGTGTTCAAAGACAGTAAAAAAGGCACAGCAGGAAGGGTCGGGTTATGGTGTGCTTCAAAACAGATGTCTCTTTAAATTATAAAGATGAGAAGAGTGAAATACCTTTGGAGATAGTATTTTGTTTAAAACAGTAAAAAGTGTACAGACACATACACACACACACACACACACACACACACACACGGTGAATATACGTAAATATTCAATGCTCTGTAGCATGTTTGACATGTCCTCTCTATTCGGAGTGATGGATGTGTTGGGGTGTGTGACAGCTGTAATGACAAGACAGAGGGAAGATCTCAGAAGATCTGTACTCATGTGCACAGTGTGTGTGTGTTTAGTTAATCCCTCTAAGCCCACAGGGAGACATCTGTGTTGTTTAATAAGGCATCTGTGATCCATGTAGTAGGAGATCAGTCTTTTCCCTGATCATTCACTACAGGATGTCTGTCTGTCTGTCTCTCTCTCTCTCTCTCTCTCTCTCTCTCTCTGTCTGTCTGTCTCTCTCTCTCTCTCTGTCTGTCTGTCTGTCTGTCTCTCTCTCTATGTCTCTCTCTCTCTCTCTGTCTCTCTCTCTCTCTCTGTCTGTCTGTCTCTCTCTCTCTCTCTCTCTCTCTCTCTCTCTCTCTCTCTCTCTCTCTCTCTCTCTCTGAGGTGACTCAGGTGACTGTGGGGAGGAAAAACTCCCTTAGATGGTAAAGGAAGAAACCTTGAGAGGAACCAGACTCAAGGGGAACCTCATCCTCATATGGGTGACACTGGGGGTGTGATTATAAATATACAGTCTGATAAATGTTGTATATGTCATATGTTGTTATAAATAATAATGACCAGTAGAGGTCAGTAGTGATGTGTGTGTGGGTATGTGATGCACTGATGAAGAAGTATACAAGTGTATGCTGGAAGTGGCACGAAGCTGGGCACGGAATGACGTTTCTGTCTTGTATATAAGATACAACAGTATTGATGAGGAGATTATTGTCCTCATAGACCACATGGAGTTCACATCTCCTCTTTAGTATAGCAGAGTCTAACGAGCTGGTAGATCTCTAGATGTCTCAGCATCCAAAATTTTCCAAAATCTTCATGACACAGAAGACAGTCGGAGCTGGTACAATTTCTGGATGCCTCGGGATGGGTAGAAAGAGAGAAGAGGTGGAGAGGAATTAGTGTAGCTGCTGTTCATAATGTTAGCAAGCACTAGATGATAATATTCATTTGGTCTGATGTATTAGAGCACAATATTATGGGATGTATTATGTGTACGCCTGACTAAAGAGATGAGTTTTTATTCTACATTTAAACTGGGAAAGTGTGTCTGAGCCCCGAACACTATCAGGAAGACTATTCCAGAGTTTGGGAGCTAAATAAGAAAACGCTCTACCACCTTTAGTAGACTTAGATATTCTGGGAACTAGCAGAAGTTTTGTGATCTCAGAGAGCGTGAAGGATTGTAACGTGTTAGAAGACTAGTTAGATACATGGGAGCTAAACCATTAAGAGCCTTGTACGTAAGTAGCAGCAGTTTGTAATCAATTCTAAACTTAACAGGTAGCCAGTGTAGAGATGATAAAATTGGGGTTATATGGTCATACTTTCTTGTCCTAGTGAGAACTCTGGCAGCTGCAGCCTATTTATTAAAGATGCAGGACAACCACCTAGTAATGCATTACAATAGTCCAGTCTAGAGGTCATGAAAGCATGAACTAGCTTCTCAGCATCAGATACAGACAGGATGTTTCTCAGCTTGGCAATATTTCTAAGGTGGAAGAAGGCTGTGTTTGTAATATGGTGATATGATTTTAAAGACAAGTTACTGTCTAATAAACACCAGGTCTTTTACTGTTGAGCTACTAGTAACAGAACATCCCTCTAAAAGGAAGTTAAAGTGTGAGAGTTTCTGTGTACTGGTTTTTGGACCTATACGTAGTATTTCTGTCTTATCAGTGTTTAACAACAGAAAATTACAGCTCATCCAGTCTTTTATCTCTTAAATGCACTCAGTTAATTTTGACAATTTAACTATTTCATCTGGTTTTGATGAGATATATAACTGTGTATCATCAGCATAACAGTGGAAACTAATCCCATGCCTTCTAATGAAGATCCCTAAAGGAAGCATGTATATTGAAAAAAGCAGCGATCCTAGAAGGATTCACCATTTAATTCTACAAAATGGTATCAATCAGACAGGTAGGATCTAAACCAACTTAAAGCCTGTCCATGAATACCTGTGTAATTTTGTAAGTGATCTAGGAGAATGTTGTGATCTATAGTGTCAAATGCAACACTAAGGTCAAGTAGAACTAATAGTGACATACAGTCTTGGTCTGAAGCCAAGAACAAGTTATTTGTGACATTAACAAGTTAAGTTTCTGTGCTATGATGGGACCTGAAACCTGACTGAAACTCTTCAAAGATATTGTTCTCCTGTAAGAAGGAGATCAGTTGAACAGAAACAACCTTTTCTAGTATTTTAGACATAAACGGAAGATATGAAATCTGTAGTCTGTGAAGTCTGTAATTTGGATCTAAATTAGGTTTCTTAATAAGTGGCTTAATAGCTTGAAGGATTTAGGGACGTAACCTAAAGATAATGAGAAGTTAATAATATTAAGAAGAGATTCACCAACTTTATTTAGCACTTAATGGGATCTAGTAAACAAGTTAATTTAGCTGTAGTAATAAGCTTATCTCACTCTTCCTGTCCTGTACTTGTAAAGCACTGTAGTTGTGAGTGTAGAGCTTTAGGTAAGACTGGGTCACAAGATACTCTCAGGGGTTGAACATCGACTATATTGTTCTATATAATTATATCAGTGAAGAATCTCATAAAATCCTCACTACTGAACTGTGATGGAATAGTGTGATCAGATCTCTAACTTTTCATCCCACCAAGTTCATCAAATTTACAAGTCACTCCCTAAGAATAGAGCCTGAAAGATAGATCTATAAGAAGTCATTAAGAGCTACAGCCTATCCCTTACTCCTGAATATCCAAACAAATTCCTGACTCCTGTTCTGCTTCAGCAAGGCATTAAAATGAGTTTTGAGTCCAGAGGATCCTCCCTTTAGGTCCACAAATTAGACAGTAGACACTAACGCCTAGAGTTAATCCCTGAAAAACACACCAAGTTGGTTCTGTGTGTACCTGTGTATAAAAAGCCTGGAATAAAAGTTGGCAGTCACTGAGCTACGGTAGAGGAGCATCCAGATCATCTCCCCACACTGAAGCATCATGGAGTCCAGAGTATCCCCCTCCATTCTAGCCTTGCTGATTGGATTCACGCAAGCCCTCGATCTCAACCAACCTGAGCACATGGACATCACGTCAAGGATTCTCACCATCAACAATGGTCTGATAACTCCCTAATCTCAACCTCACTGCACCAGCATTATTACTGCTTAACGTTCTACAGTTATGGGCCTAGAACTGGTCTTGTTCTAAGATATGGATTTTACAATTATTTCTTTCGTTCTTTATTTTGCTTGCTTGCACCAGTGAGAGAAACTCTGCTGGTAAAAGTTTTATTTGACAAAAGAATGCATGACTCAAAATGCTAAGAGACCACCATTAGTACTGCTTATTGGTTTTGCTGTAATTATCCCTTTTTGTTTCTCTGGATGAAGGATCCAGCAAAGAGTTGTTGGAGGGAGACATACTCTTGCCAAGAACCAGGAATGCTCTGGTCTGCCGTGACAACAGCTGCTTTTGGAAGAAGTCCTCAAATGGCCTGGTGCAGGTGCCTTACGTATTGAGCAATGTTTTCTGTAAGTGAAAGACTTCCTTATTCACATTGTCCACTTATGACACATCCCTGTTTATATCTCTTTAACATGTTGCCCATGTTCTTTACAGCTTCCTCTGACAGGACTGTTATTACCAATGCCATGGCTTCCTTCCACAACAAAACCTGCATCCGTTTCATTCCCAGGACAAATCAAACTGATTACCTCAGCATAGAGAGTCAAGATGGATGAGAACCACTGCACCATTCCCAGTATCTGTAAAAAAAATTGTTGTTCTTTATTTCTCATTTGATGCAGTGTCTATATGTTGACCTGGACAATCTTCTGTCTTTTGTCATAGATGCTACTCTTATGTGGGCAAAACAGGTGGTGCTCAAGTGGTCTCTCTCAGCAGCTTGGGTTGTGTTTACTACGGCATCGCCGAGCACGAGCTAAACCATGCACTTGGTTTCTACCACGAGCATTCTAGGAGTGATCGCGACAGCTACGTGACCATCAACTGGGCAAACATCGACCCATCCTCACAGTCTAATTTTAAGCTGAGGAACACCAACAACCTCAACACGACGTACGACTACTCTTCTGTGATGCACTATGGAAGAACAGCTTTCTCCATCAACGATCTGGACACCATCACTCCCATTCCTGATCCGTCAGTGAAGATCGGACAGAGAAAGGAACTGTCTGCCATCGACATCCTGAGGATCAACAAGCTCTACAAATGCTGAAATTCTTCAGAAATGTTGACTTGATTAAACTTTGCTGTAACATTGTGTAACTGCCAAAGATAGAGGACCCAGTAATGACTTCATTGCTGTGCTAACAAAATATGGAATCATATAATAAAATGGCTACAAGCATCTTTTTCATAGCGTGTGCTTTAATAATGTATTTCACCTAAACCACAACAGTTTTTAATCATCCCAGAATCATCAATGCTGAAAATGGTTCATTGTAACTCCTTTATTAAGAAAGAAAAAAGAAAGTGACGTACAGCTAAGTACGGTGACCCATACTCAGAATTTGTTCTCTGCATTTAACCCATCCAAAGTGCACACACATAGCAGTGAACACACACACACCGTGAACACACACCCGGACCAGTGGGCAGCCATTTATGCTGCGGCGCCCGGGGAGCAGTTGGGGGGTTTGGTGCCTTGCTCAAGGGCATCTCAGTCGTGGCCAGCCCGAGACTCGAACCCACAACCTTAGAGTTAGGAGTCAAACTCTCTAACCATTAGGCCATGACTTCCCTGGATTATTATTATACAATTTGCATATCATACACGAACCGTAATATAGGATTATTGGATTATTCCAGGGAGTTGTGGAGATTTGGTAATGCTGTCTTTGAATTTTGCTTCACTCTGTTGGACAGTTCAAGATACTTTGGGTGAAACTGATAAGTGAGGCTTAGAAATACACCAAAATGGTCCACAACACATTCTTTCAGCTGAGGAATATGCTTGAATTAGACAACGTTATTATTACATCAGCGTTGGCAGCTGCAGTTAGCTTGAACAGAGACACACAAGATAGTTTTGTCTCAAGATGTATTCTGGCTTCGGTTGCTCGTAGTAAGGTACTGTACGTACCAAAGGCCTGTCATCGTTCTGAGTACTTAAATTGTTTCTTTAGAAATTTCACTGTCACCATACCCAATTGATAAGGTACCAGACTTAATAAACTTTTGGAATCAAACACATAGCGGTCGATTAGTAACCAGGGGATTTCTCTATATGGGTGTCTCTACTGATGATTGGTTTAGTTCTCCAACACATTGACGGTACAATCTTTCAGCTTGAGTGTCTGGATTCTGTGGCCAGTTTTTATTCTTGTGTCTTCAATGTAACAGAAATGACATCTGCATTCTCGTAGTTGAAACCTAGACAATAAGATGTTGTGAAGTCAAAGCCGGGGGAAAATCACGTTCCTCGTTTTAGTATTTGTGGCTCCTGATTATGAGATGAATTTTTTTGTGGGGCAAGGAACAAGACTTGATGTTTGATCACCTTCAGCCACCACTTTCAAAGACAGGTTGAACATAAACACTTTCCTGTTACTGTTGTGAATGCAGGATAAAACGGGACCCAAATGCAGGATACTAAAACAGAACAGGGATTTATTAACTAAAAGGACACTAAACAGGACACAGACAAAGACAACAGTGGACAACAGTACAAAACAGTACAACTCAGTAGATTCCACGCTGCACAAGGCAACGCGGCACGGTTAAATAGACACAGGTAATTACAATAGGAAACAGGTGTGTGGAAACGGGAGGAGCAGACAAAGGCGGGGCAGACACGTGACGAGGAACATAACAAATGCACGTGGCCAAAGTCAGGGCTAAGTCCTGACAGTTACTGTGTTTCCTGGATGTCAATGAATGAGTTGGGCAAGAACATGGGAAGAGCTCGATTTCATGACTAGATCACTGATGGCCTAGCTCCAATCCCAATATCCTAGTCTTTCTAAATCCACTAGAAACATCGGTGTGGGTCAAGAAGTGCTATGACAGTGGCCGATGTAAAATTATAACATAGATCATTAGTCTTTAATCTGACTTGAAAATGGTGAATAATGCTGCACGTTTCATTCCAAATGAAGCAGCAAGTTCACCTTACTTTACCTGACTAGTCAATTTGTCTGCATTCTCAAACAAGTATTAGTTGCAGATTGTGTTTCTCCAGAGCCAAAAATAATAATAATTGGAAATTTTGCAAGATAAATCTACATGACCTGAAGCTATTGAGATCAGATATTCATACAGAGACTGTTTACCTTGGCTTAACTCCTAAGTTCATCAAATTTACAAGTCACTCCCTAAGACTAAAGCCTGAAAAATAGATCTATAAGAAGTCGTTAAGAGCTACAGCCTATCCCTTACTCCTGAATATATAAAAAAAATTCCTGACTCCTGTTCTGCTCCAGCAAGGCATTAAAATGAGTTTTGAGTTCAGAGGATCCTCGCTTTAGGTCCACAAAATAGACAGTAGACACTAACGCCTAGAGTTAATCCCTGAAAACCACGCCAAGTTGGTTCTGTGTGTGTACCTGTGTATAAAAAGCCCGGAATAAAGGTTGGCAGTCACTGAGCTACGGTGAAGGAGCATCCAGATCATTTCCCCACACTGAAGCATCATGGAGTCCAGAGCATCCCTCTCCATTCTAGCCTTGCTGATTGGCTTCACGCAAGCCCTCTATCTCAACCAACCTGAGCATGTGGACATCACGTCAAGGATTCTCACCATCAACAACGGTCTGATAACTCCCTAATCTCAACCTCACTGCACCAGCAGTATTATTGCTTAACGTTCTACAGTTATGGGCCTAGAACCGGTCCTGTTCTAAGATATGGATTTTGCAATTATTTCTTTCGTTCTTTATTTTGCTTGCTTGCACCAGTGAGAGAAACTCTGCTGGTAAAAGTTTTATTTGACAAAAGAATGCATGACTCAAAATGCTAAGAGACCACCATTAGTACTGCTTATTGGTTTTGCTGTAATTATCCATTTTTGTTTCTCTGGATGAAGGATCCAGCAAAGAGTTGTTGGAGGGAGACATACTCTTGCCAAGAACCAGGAATGCTCTGGTCTGCCGTGACAACAGCTGCTTTTGGAAGAAGTCCTCAAATGGCCTGGTGCAGGTGCCTTACGTATTGAGCAATGTTTTCTGTAAGTGAAAGACTTCCTTATTCACAATGTCCACTTATGACACATCTCTGTTTATATCTCTTTAACGTTTTGCCCATGTTCTTTACAGCTTCCTCTGACAGGACTGTTATTACCAATGCCATGGCTTCCTTCCACAACAAAACCTGCATCCGTTTCATTCCCAGGACAAATCAACCTGATTACCTCAGCATAGAGAGTCAAGATGGGTGAGAACCACTGCACCATTCCCAGTATCTGTAAAAAAAAAATGTTGTTCTTTATTTCTCATTTGATGCAGTGTCTATCTGTTGACCTGGTTAATCTCTTGTTATTTCTCTTAGATGCTTCTCCGATGTGGGCAGATCGGGTGGCGCTCAGGTGCTCTCCGAGCACGAGCTAAACCATGCACTTGGTTTCTACCACGAGCATTCTAGGAGTGATCGCGACAGCTACGTGACCATCAACTGGGAAAACATCGACCCATCATCAAAGTCTAGTTTTAAGCTGAGGAACACCAACAACCTCAACACGACGTACGACTACTCTTCTGTGATGCACTATGGAAGAACAGCTTTCTCCATCAACGGTCTGGACACCATCACTCCCATTCCTGATCCGTCAGTGGAGATCGGACAGAGAACGGATCTGTCTGCTATCGACATCCTGAGGATCAACAAGCTCTACAAATGCTGAAATTCTTCAGAAATGTTGACCTGATTAAACTTTGCTGTAACATTGTGTAACTGCCAAAGATAGAGTAATGACTTCATTGCTGTGCTAACAAAATATGGATATATATATATCCATATATATATATATATATATATATATATATATATATATATATATATATATATATATATATATATATATATATATAAATATTATATATACAGTATGTAATATGTTAAGGTGCAATAGATTGTACAGATACAGAAATGTCTAGTGGTAACAGATAGATTATTATCAGATAGATTATATTATTAAATTAAATGCAGTGTGTATGTATAATCCAGTATGTATAAATGCAGTGTGTATGTATAGTCTAGTGTTGAATTGTTGGAGTTAAAGTGCAGTGTGTGGCATACCATATTGTGGAAGTATGCTGTAGGGTGTATTAGTTATGACTGTTAGTCTGATAGCCTGAGGGAAAAAGCTATCCTTCAGTCGGCTACAGCTCGCAACCTTGGGGTAACCATGGACAATCAACTGTCCTTTTCCTCTCATGTTGCTAATGTGACTCGCTCATGTCGGTTTCTTCTCTACAACATTAGAAGGATTCGACCATTTCTGTCCACACAGGCTGCTCAGGTACTTGTTCAGTCTCTTGTCATTTCTAGACTGGATTACTGCAATGCACTGCTGGCAGGTCTACCTATGAACGCAATCCGTCCTCTGCAAATGATCCAAAATGCAGCTGCCCGGCTTGTTTTCAACCTGCCAAAGTTCTCTCATACCACCCCGCTGCTGCGATCCCTCCACTGGCTTCCGGTAGCTGCACGCATCAGATTCAAAACACTGATGCTGGCCTACAAAGCCAAAAATGGACCAGCTCCCTCTTACCTCAAAGCCCTCATCACTCCTCGCACTGCACCCCGCACCCTCCGATCTACCAGCACTGCTCGACTGGTTCCACCATCTCTCAGGGTAAGAGGCAAGTATACTACAAGACTCTTCTCTGTACTGGCACCAAGGTGGTGGAACGAACTTCCCCTAGAGGTCCGGACAGCTGAGTCACTGGCTATTTTCAAGCGGCGGTTGAAGACCTACTTATTCAGGAAACACTTCAACTAGCACTTCTTTCATTATCTTTTGCATTTAAATAAAAAAAAAAAAAAAAAAAAAAAAAAAAAAAAACACACCTTTGACACTTTCATTGTAACTTTGAACAAATGTTTTAAACTCATGGTATCTTAAGTATGTAACTTAGTGATCCAGCATTAATGTATTCAATGTTAGAGATTTAAGCACTTATGTACGTCGCTCTGGATAAGGGCGTCTGCCAAATGCTGTAAATGTAAATGTAAATGTAAATGGCTAGTGCGGGATCGGATGCTGCAGAGGCGTCTTCCTGAGGGAAGCAGAGAGAGCAGTCTGTGGGACGGGTGGCCGGAGTCACTGATGATCCTCCGGGCTTTTCTTATACACCGCCTCACCATGGTTCATGGCTTGAATCACCATGGTACAAATATAATAAGTGTTTACTTTTGGACTATTTTAGTCCAGCGGGTCGCCGCCGCTGTGGAGTAGCACGGGACCTGGTTGACTCATCCATAGTCATAAACGGAGAGAAGTAGTGTCGGTTACAATGTTCTTCCGCAAGAAGCATGCAGTTCTGTTTATTACTTGCTAGACTGCAGGGGTGGCCAACCCGCCTCTCCCGAGCTGCATGCGGCTCTTTGCCCGGTTTCATGTGGCTCTTACGTTCATATCGAAGTTTGTATTTGTGTCTTTTTAATGTGCGTGTTCGCTTCACTTGAGTTCAATACGGTATTTTCGTCAAACACGCATGTGAGTGGGATGAAAATACCTCAAAGTTTCCCAGTAGAAGCAAGATCATTTGAGTAAACAATTTGTGTCAAGTTCGCTCTCTAAATGGCAGGGAAAAAAAGCTGATGTTCAAGTGTGCCCATGAGTATGATGTGGCTCTTTGCGGTAACACAGTAAAAAATGTGGCTTTTGGTCTCTGACCCCTGCTAAAAAAAACCAGCATTGCTGGTCCAGCATAAGGTATGTTTTGCATGCTGGGACCAGCTTGGGATGGTGGTATGCTGGTCCAGCATTAGGTGCTGGTTGCTGGTGTGCTGGCCGACCAGCCTGGGATGCTGGTGTACTGGCCGAACAGCCTGGGATGCTGGTGTGCTGGTCAACATATGTTGTCTTTTGGATGCTAGTATAATCCCAGCAAGACCACAACAAAACCCATTTGTTACATATCACATTTCTTAGTGCATATTCATAGTTAAATAAAGACCAAGACAATTTTCTAGAGAATTGCAATTCACTTCACACACACACACACACACACACACACACACACACACACACACACATTTTATATATATATGTATAAGTTTGTTTAAAATATTTATTGGACAATGACATTTGCCATCACACTATGTCACACTACGTTATTTGCCATGCACAAATAACGTTACACAATATAACTTTTACAACACACATTTTTGGTCTTAGCTTCCGCTCTCTCTTTTAGCGAGTAACAAGTAGTATGTGGTGGCGATGACCATCAGCAAGACACGAGCCACCGTACAACCTCATCCGGATCAGAGAGGGGGACGAATGGAAGACCGCCTTCTCAACCCAGTCGGGCCACTACGAATATTTGGTCATGCCGTTCAGCCTTTTGAACAGTCCAGCTGTGTTCCAGTCATTTATTAACGACGTGTTCCGCGATATGTTAGACCGATGGGTAATTGTATACATAGACGACATCCTGATTTACTCCGAAACCCTGGACGAGAACATCCAACACGTGCGAGCTGTACTCAGATGCCTCATCCAGCACCGCCTGTACGCCAAGGCGGAGAAGTGCGAATTTCACCGAACCTCAACGACCTTCCTAGGCTACGTCATCTCAGCCGAAGGGGTCGCAATGTATGACTCCAAAGTGCGCGCAGTACTGCAGTGGCCCCGACTGCAGAGCGTTAAAGAGCTGCAGTGCTTCCTGGGCTTTGCCAATTTTTACCTCCGCTTCATCTGCGGGTTCAGCGCGATCGCTGCACCACTCACGTCCATGACTAAGAGGGCATCAACTCAGCTCACCTGGTCCCCTGAAGCCACGACAGCGTTCCGCCGCCTGAAAGAAAGTTTCACCTCGGCCCCCATCCTCCACCATCCGGATCTGAACCGCCCATTTATAGTGGAGGTGGATGCCTCCAGCATCGGGATTGGAGCTGTACTGTCTCAACGCCAGGGGGCGGCCAACAATATGTTCCCGTGTGCGTACTACTCTCGCAAGTTGTCCCCGGCAGAGCATAACTACGACGTGGGGGATCGCCATGAAAGCTGCGTTTGAGGAATGGCGGCACTGGCTAGAGGGCGCTCTGTACCCGTTCACGGTTCTCACCGATCACCGTAACCTGGAATATCTCCGCGCTGCCAAACGCATGAACCCGCGCCAGGCCAGGTAGGCCATGTTCTTCACCCGCTTCCGATTCTCGGCGACGTACCGATCCGGAACAACGCACCTAGCACAAAATCTGTTCTGGTAGCCGTCTCTGTCTGCGGGCGCACGAGCATTCATCCGTGCCTGCGCCGTCTGCAGCACCTCCAGCACCTCCGCGGGTCACAACGGCCCTGGTCGCACATTGCGCTGGACTTCATCACCGATCTTCCCCGCTCAAATAACTGCACGGTCATCCTCACAGTAATAGACAGATTTTCCAAGGCCTGCCGTCTAATTCCCCTGCCTAAGCTCCCCACGGCTTTCGAAACCGCCGAGGCTTTGTGTAATCACGTTCTTCAAGCAGCTCGGCGTCAAAGTCAGCCTCACCTCGGGGTACCATCCGCAGGCCAACGGGCAGACGGAATGGCTAAATCAAGAACTCATCCACTTCCTCCGCTCTTATTGTCACAGCAATCAGGACGACTGGAGCCTTGTTATGGGCCGAATACACGCAAAATTCCCTCATCAAACCCGCCACCGGTCTGACTCCGTTTCATCGCATCCTGGGCTTCCTACCTCCACTGTTCCCATGGACCGACGCGCCCTCCGAGCTGCCGGCTGTCAACGACTGGTTTCGCCGCAGTGAGGAGACGTGGAGCGCGGCACACCGGCAGCTGCAGCGAGCCGTGCACAGACAGAAGACGCAAGCTGACAGGCGTCGCCGAGAGCATCCCGACTACCAACTTGGTCAGTGGGTCTGGCTATCTACCCGTGACCTCCGCCTCCGTCTGCCCTGCCGTAAGCTCAGCCCCCGGTATGTGGGGCCGTTCTGGATCGCCAAACCCGGTCTCCTACCGCCTGGCACTCCCTCCGACGTACCGCATCTCCCTGACCTTCCACGCCTCTCTGCTGAAGCCCACCGAGGGACCTGCGAGTCACCTAGGGGGCCCCACCGATCCACCGGCGCCCCTCCTAGTCGGCGACGAAAAGGCGTACCAGGTCCACGAGCTACTAGATTCCAGATGCAGAGGTGGTCACCTGGAGTACCTGGCCGACTGGGAGGGGTACGGACTGGAAAAACGCTCCTGGGTGAAAGCAGGGGACATCCTGGACCCCTCACTGACTGCCGACTTTCACTGGCGGCATCCGGACAAGCCAGTGCCCCAGCCTCACAGTCGACCCTGGCGCCGCACGCGCCCTCGCGTCGGGAGCCGTTTGCAGGGGGGGCTCTGTCACGGTCGACGCACCTGCCACTCCTCCCAGCCGGCAACACAGAGAAGCTTCGCCGGAATATTAGGCACTTCCGGACTACTATTCCCACAAAGCCCCACGCTGGGCTAATTACGCCACCAGCTGTTTCCCATTTCCCATGCTATAAAGACTGAACTTGAACTTTCCCCCAGTGCGAAGTCTCGACTAGCGTTTGCTGTCATTCTGAGCGTTTCCTTGTTGCTATTCTGTTTTCCGGTTTTGACTCTGTTTTGATATTCTGATTCTCCGATTGTTTGCTGCCTGCCCTGACCTTCTGCCTGCCTTTTCATTTATGATTTTGTGCCTGCCCTTCGATATTGTTTTGCCATGTTTTGACCCTGCCTGTCTGTATTCGATCTGTTAATAAAAATCACGCTGCACATGGATCACCAGCCGTACGACTCCTCCTTACAATCCTTAACGAACGATTTTTAAATGTTTTTATTCTTTGTTATTTCAGTTCTTTATTCAAAAGAGGGAGCAAAAGAAAAACACACTTATAATTAAATATATTCCAATACAGTATATTATGTTTTATTCTTATATTAATGCCAAATGCCAAATGCTGTAAATATTAATGTGTTACACAGAAACATACACAAGCAAAAATAAAGGTTGTTCCCATAAAGCTCATTCCAGAAAGATCATACTGGTTAACCATCTACACCAGCCCAGTTTTGCTTGATAACACCATGACTATGCTGGCCACCCAGCACTATACCAGCATTATACCAGCACTGAACAGCACTATATCAGCATTATACCAGCACTATACCAGCATGAACCGGTAAAAACCAGCCTGGACCAGCATGAAATTCATGCTGGTTTATGCTGGATTTTTCAGCAGGGACTGGTTGGCCACCTCAGGGGAAAAAAAGCTGATGTTCAAGTGTGCCCATGAGTATGATGTGGCTCTTTGCGGTAACACAGTAAAAAATGTGGCTCTTGGTCTCTGACTGGTTGGCCACCTCTGTGCTAGAGCGTGAAACAAAAACAGCAGCAGGACAAATAAACTGTGTACCTGTGTAGTGCGTACGTGAGACCACCAAGCCGAAGCAGCAGAGACAGAAGAGAGCTGTTCAAACTTAGGGGATAAGGACACTGGTCCTAAACAGTTAAAGCTGTCTCAGTACCCTCATGCTCAGTTTGGCACACAAAAAAGAGCCTTTCAAGAACAGTGGTTCAAATGTTTCAGATGGCTGGAATACTCAGCTAGACAAAATGCTGCTTTCTGCTTTGCTTGTAGGATATTTGGCAAAAATGTCAGAAAGGATGCACTTGTTAATGATGGAGTTAATAACTGGCAAAAGGCACTTAGCAAGTTTCAAAAACATGAAACAACACAGTCACATAAGGACAGTGTGGTTTGTTGGAACAGCTACAAAGCAAGCCTGTCAAAAGGGAATGTTGTAGAGCAGATAGAGGCAGCAAGTACCACTGAAATTAGTGAAAGAAGGCAGTACCTAGACCGTATTATGGCAGTAACCTGCATCTTGGGACAGCAAGGCATAGCATTCAGAGGTCATTATGAAACGGATGAAAGTCACAACAAAGGCAATTTCCTAGAGTGCATATCCCTTTTTGCAGAGATACACAGCCCCCTCAAACACCATGTACCTCTCATCTGCCAAAATGAGATGATAGAGTGCTGTTTAGAAGAACTAACAGGAAATATCATCAGTGAGATAAAGGGAGCAAATATGTATGCCATTATGGCTGATGAGGCCAGGGATGGAAAGATAGAACAGTTGGCACTCTGTGTTAGATATGTGTCTGTTGAAAGAAAGGTCAAAGAAAGGTTCCTAGCCCTTACAGAGGTGTCACAGTTTGATGCTACTTCGATAACAGCTGCAATTAAAATCAGTTGGTAAAGAAGGGAATTGATCAGTTGAAATGTGTGGCACAGACCTATGATGGGGCAGCTGTCATTAGTGGGGATGTTGGAGATGTACAAGCCCATTTCTAAAATAAGCACCCTGAGGCAATTTATGTGCATTGCTATGCACATGAGTTAAATCTTGTTTTATGTCACACATGCAAAGCTGTCTCTGAAGCCACAGAGTTCTTCAACATGCTGGAAAGTCTCCATTCTTTTTTTAGTGTCTCCCTTGTAAACCACCATAAGTTTGTGGACACTCAAAAGAAGGGTTGCAGCCAAGAGAACTTGTGCAGTTGTCAACTACATGCTGGGCATGCCAGCTTCATTCAGTGACCGCAGTGATTGATATTTCCCAGCTATCATTGAGTGCCTCTCCACAATCAAGACACCTAGCTATGTGTGAGGCAAAGCAGAGAGCAGTAGAATCATCCTCAGGACAGAGGCAGAAGACAAAAAGAATGGATGAATATGTTGTTGAGTCAACTTGTGGGGCAGGCAGTGAAACCTGTGGCTCTTCAGAGTCTGAAGATCTCAAGAGGAAACTTTTGTTTCCTTGTCTGGACCGAATGATCTGTGAACTTGAGAGACGTTTTTCTGGTGTGAATGAGGATGTGCTCAATGGAATTCAGGCATGCAGTCCAACCTCAGGCCATTTCTTGTCTGAGCCTCATCTGACAGCACTGGCTCTGCATTACCATATTGAACTTAAGTCCCAGGAAGTGATAGTTGCAAAAAACTATCTGAAGCGCAAGAGTGAGGCTGGTTAAGTTCAGGACATGCTAGCACAGTACAGACTCCTAGTTTCGGAAATGTTCCCTTCACTGAAAGCTGTTATGCAGGTTGCCTTGACAATACCAGTTAGCAGCCGTACATGTGAGGGCCTTTTAGTGCCTTGCGTCGGCTCCATACATGGCTCAGGAGGACCACAGGCCAAAGCAGACTCCAGCACCTAGCTGTGATGTCGATTGAGAAGAAGTTGCTTGAAGAAATTGAACACCAAAGGGTCATTGACAGTTTTGCCACCCTCAAAGTCCGGAGACATAGATTAACTCTCCCAGAGTAGAGCCAAATGGGGATTCAGGGGAAGTGCTTCAAAGATTTCCCTTTCTTTTTTTTATATCTTTACTTTTTATATAATTTAAAGAAGATCAATTACATTTTGTTGTCCAGGTTCCTGTTACTTTGTTCAATAAAGTTGAATCTGATCTAACCAATCTGATGACTGTTGATACAAAAGGAGGCACATGGAGTTAACTGTCAGGAAAACAGCTGAGTGAAGAAGGTTTTGTGTTTGTTACAGGGGGCTGTCTGTGTGAACTCTCACAATTAAGCTGGTGTTCTAAAAAAAAATCTGGATTTTGGAGTTAGTTGAATCAATGTTAAAATGATGAAGTTATGTTTAAATAGACTAAACCCAGACTAAATAGACTGACCCTAGAATCGCTCCTGATTCGTAGTAAGGTACTGTACGTACCAAAGACCTGTCATTGTTCTGAGTACTTAAATTGTTTCTTTAGAAATTTCCCTGACACCGTACCCAAGTGATGAGGTATTAGACTTAACAAACTTTTGGAATCAAAGACATAGCGGTCGATTAGTAACCAGGGGATTTCTCTATATGGGTGTCTCTACTGATGATTGGTTTAGTTCTCCAACACATTGATGGTACAGTCTTTCAGCTTGAGTGTCTGGATTCTGTGGTCAGTTTTTATTCTTGTGTCTTCAGTGTAACAGAAATGACATCTATATTCTCGTAGTTGGAACCTAGACAATACTATGTTGTGAAGTCAAACCCGGGGGAAAATCACATTCCTCGTTTTAGTATTTGTGGCTCCTGGACATGAGATTAATTTTTTTGTGTGGCACAGAACAAGACTTGATGTTTGATCACCTTCAGCCAGCACTTTCAAAGACAGGTTGAACATAAACACTTTCCTGTTACTGTGTTTCCTGGATGTCAATGAATGAGTTGGGAAAGAACATGGGTAGAGCTTGATTTCACGACTAGATCACTGAAGGCCTAATGTAGCTCCAATCCCAATACCCTACTCTTTCCAAATCCACTAGAAAGACTGGTGTGGCTCAAGAAGTACTATGACAGTAGCTGATGTAAAATTATAACATAGATCATCAGTCTTCAAACAGACTTGAAAATGGTGAGTAATGCTGCACGTTTCATTCCAAATGAAGCAGCAAGTTCACCTTACTTTACCTGAGTACTCAATTTGTCTGCATTCTCAAACAAGTATTAGTTGCAGATTGTGCTTCTCCAGAGCCAAAAATAATAATAATTGGAAATTTTGCAAGATAAATCTACATGACCTGAAGCTATTAAGATCAGATATTCATACAGAGACTGTTTACCTTGGTTTAACTCCTAAGTTCGTCAAATTTGCAAGTCACTCCTTAAGACTAGAGCCTGAAAAATAGATCTATAAGAAGTCGTTAAGAGCTACAGCCTATCCCTTACTCCTGAATATCCAAACAAATTCCTGACTCCTGTTCTGCTTCAGCAAGGCATTAAAATGAGTTTTGAGTCCAGAGGATCCTCCCTTTAGGTCCACAAATTAGACAGTAGACACTAACGCCTAGAGTTAATCCCTGAAAACCACGCCAAGTTGGTTCTGTTTGTGTACCTGTGTATAAAAAGCCTGGAAAGAAAGTTGGCAGTCACTGAGCTACGGTGAAGGAGCATCCAGATCATCTCCCAACACTGAAGCATCATGGAGTTCAGAGCATCCCTCTCCATTCTAGCCTTGCTGATTGGCTTCACGCAAGCCCTCTATCTCAACCAACCTGAGAATGTGGACATCACGTCAAGGATTCTCACCATCAACAACGGTCTGATAACTCCCTAATCTCAACCTCACTCCACCAGCAGTATTACTGCTTAACGTTCTACAGTTATGGGCCTAGAACCTGTCTTGTTCTAAGATATGGATTTTGCAATTATTTCTTTTGTTCTTTATTTTGCTTGCTTGCACCAGTGAGACAAACTCTGCTGGTAAAGTTTTATTCGACAAAAGAATGCATGACTCAAAATGCCAAGAAACCACCATTAGTACTGTTTATTGGTTTTGCTGTAATTATCCCTTTTTGTTTCTCTGGATGAAGGATCCAGCAAAGAGTTGTTGGAGGGAGACATACTCTTGCCAAGAACAAGGAATGCTCTGGTCTGCAGTGACAACAGCTGCTTTTGGAAGAAGTCCTCAAATGGCCTGGTGCAGGTGCCTTACGTATTGAGCAATGTTTTCTGTAAGTGAAAGACTTCCTTATTCACATTGTCCACTTATGACACATCCCTGTTTATATCTCTTTAACGTGTTGCCCATGTTCTTTACAGCTTCCTCTGACAGGACTGTTATTACCAATGCCATGGCTTCCTTCCACAACAAAACCTGCATCCGTTTTGTTCCCAGGACAAATCAATCTGATTACCTCAGCATAGAGAGTCAAAATGGGTGAGAACCACTGCACCATTCCCAGTATCTGTAAAAAAAAATTTTTGTTCTTTATTTCTCATTTGATGCAGTGTCCATATGTTGACCTGGACAATCTTCTGTCTTTTGTCATAGATGCTACTCTTATGTGGGCAAAACAGGTGGTGCTCAAGTGGTCTCTCTCAGCAGGTTTGGTTGTGTTTACTACGGCATCGCCGAGCACGAGCTAAACCATGCACTTGGTTTCTACCACGAGCATACTAGGAGTGATCGTGACAGCTACGTGACCATCAACTGGTCAAACATCGACCCATCCAATAAGTCAAATTTTGAGCTTAAGAACACCAACAACCTCAACACGTCGTACGACTACTCTTCTGTGATGCACTACGGAAGAACAGCTTTCTCCATCAACGGTCTGGACACCATCACTCCCATTCCTGATCCGTCAGTGGAGATCGGACAGAGAACGGAACTGTCTGCCATCGACATCCTGAGGATCAACAAGCTCTACAAATGCTGAAATTCTTCAGAAATGTTGACTTGATTAAACTTTGCTGTAACATTGTGTAACTGCCAAAGATAGAGGACCCAGTAATGACTTCATTGCTGTGCTAAGAAAATATGGAATCATATAATAAAATGGCTACAAGCATCTTTTTCCTAGCGTGTGCTTTAATAATGTATTTCACCTAAACCACATCAAACAGTTTTTAGTCATCCCAGAATCATCAATGCTGAAAATGGTTCATTGTCACACCTTTATTAAGAAAGAAAAAAGAAAGTGACGTACAGCTAAGTACGGTGACCCATACTCAGAATTCGTTCTCTGCATTTAACCCATCAAAAGTGCACACACATAGCAGTGAACACACACACACCGTGAACACACACCCGGACCAGAGGGCAGCCATATATGCTGCGGCGCCCTGGGAGCAGTTGGGGGGTTCGGTGCCTTGCTCAAGGGCATCTCAGTCGTGGCCAGCCCGAGACTCGAACCCACAACCTTAGAGTTAGGAGTCAAACTCTCTAACCATTAGGCCATGACTTCCCTGGATTATTATTATACAATTTGCATATCATACACGAACCGTAATATAGGATTATTGGATTATTCCAGGGAGTTGTGGAGATTTGGTAATGCTGTCTTTGAATTTTGCTTCACTCTGTTGGACAGTTCAAGATACTTTGGGTGAAACTGATAAGTGAGGCTTAGAAATACACCAAAATGGTCCACAACAAATTCTTTCAGCTGAGGAATATGCTTGAATTAGACAACGTTATTATTACAGCAGCTGTGGCAGCTGCGGTTAGCTTGAACCGAGACACACAAGATAGCTTTGTCTCAAGATGTATTCT
The DNA here is from genome assembly GCF_030014155.1 of Tachysurus vachellii. NCBI lineage: Eukaryota > Metazoa > Chordata > Actinopteri > Siluriformes > Bagridae > Tachysurus > Tachysurus vachellii. Next base: position 904,700 of record NC_083482.1, on the reverse strand, counting down.
GGCTTTGGGTACTCGTAGCATGGGTGAGGCTAGCCCCTTTTTAGCACCCCTAAAAAGGAGCTCAGCACCCCTAAAACTTGGAGTAAGAAATTATGTTATTCTAAAATTTTTGTTCGTCCTTTACAAGGTTAAATAATGTCCAAATACACCGTAGTTTGTGGTTTAAAATGTATGTGTTAAGGATGAAAATGAAAACATCCCCCTTAAAAATGGTGTCATCCTCTTCTCTTCTTCTACTTCTCTGTACCTGCACCACTCAGCACGACCGTCATCCAGCGTGAAACACATGCAGAGTGAGAACCCGTTATGTAGTGTTGTGAATCAACTAAGTTGCTTCAAAGCTGTGTCTCACGCTTCTTTTCTTTTACTTAGAGTTTTTCCGATTCAGAAACCATATCGGTGAGTCAGTATCCTGAATCAAGTCAAGTCACTTTTATTGTCACATCACCACAGCACATGTGCCTTGGTGAGTGAAATTCTTGGGAGCGTGCTCCAGAAATTACAGAACAAATTACATACATGTGAAGTTAAGAAACAGTTTAAATTTTGGGTGAAAATGTGCAAAATGCTCATTACCAGGAGAAAATGTGCAAAATGCTCATGCATAGTCAGTACACACAGTGCACTATTAAACATGCTTACAATGCACTACATATTATATACAACATGCATTTATATATATATATATATATATATATATATATATATATATATATATATATATATATATATATATATATATATATAAAATATATAAATATTATTGTAATGAGGAGGCATACGGCTGTGGATCCATTTGCAGCTTCGTATTAATAATAATCAGAAGAGTAGTCAGACTGGCAATAATCAAGACGGGCAAAGGGACTAATGTCAGAGGATAGACAAAATCAGAGTCGAGAACAGGCAAAAGGTCGGGGCAGGCAGAAAATAGCCAGAAGAGTCAGAAACAGGAAACAGAGTAATACCAGGAAATCAGAACACAGGAAAACGCTCAGAATGACAGTACAGAGACTAGTCGAGACCTCGCACAAATGTCAAGTTCATGTGTGGTTATAAAGGGAGCGGAGATGAGAAACAGGTGGTGGTGATAATGAGCGTGACTAGTGGTGAATGGGAAGTGTAGTCCGGAAGCGCGCTAGTACTCCGGAGACGCGTCTCTATGGTGACTTTCAGAGAGAGCAGTCTGTGGGACGGGTGGCCGGAGTCACTGATGATCCTCCAGGCTTTTCTTATACACCGCCTCACCATGGTTCATGGTTTGAATCAGCATGGTACACCTATAATAAGTGTTTATTTTTGGACTATTTAAGTCCAGCGGGTCGCCGCCGCTGTGGAGTAGCACAAGACCTGGTTGAGTCGTCCATAGTCATAGACACGCATGTGAGTGGGATGAAAATACCTCAAAGTTTCCCAGTAGAAGCAAGATCATTTGAGTAAACAATTTGTGTCAAGTTTGCTCTCTAAATGGCAGTGGAAAAAAATGTGATGTTCAAGTGTGCCCATGAGTATGATGTGGCTCTTTGCGGTAACACAGTAAAAAATGTGGCTCTTGGTCTCTGACTGGTTGGCCACCTCTGTGCTAGAGCGTGAAACAAAAACAGCAGCGCGACAAATAAACTGCGTACCTGTGTAGTCCGTACGTGAGACCACCAAGCCAAAGCAGCAGAGACAGAAGAGTGCTGTTCAGACTTAGGAGATTAGGACACTGGTCCTAAACAGTTAAAGCTTTCTCAATACCCTCATACTCAGTTTGTCACACAAAAAAGAGCCTTTCAAGAACAGTGGTTCAAAAGTTTCAGATGGCTGGAATACTCAGCTAGACAAAATGCTGCTTTCTGCTTTGCTTGTAGGATATTTGGCAAAAATGTCAGAAAGGATGCACTTGTTAATGATGGAGTTAATAACTGGCAAAATCAACACAGTCACATAAGGACAGTGTGGTTTGTTGGAACAGCTACAAAGCAAGCCTGTCAAAAGGGAATGTTGTAGAGCAGATAGAGGTAGCAAGTACCACTGAAATTAGTGAAAGAAGGCAGTACCTAGAGCATATTATGGCAGTAACCTGCTTCTTGGGGAAGCAAGGCATAGCATTCAGAGGTCATTATGAAATGGATGAAAGTCACAACAAAGGCAATTTCCTAGAGTGCATATCACTTTTGACCAAATTTGATCCCTTCTTGCAGAGATACACAGCCCCTTCAAACACCACGTACCTCTCATCTGATAGCCAAAATGAGATGATAGAGTGCTTTCAGAAGAACTAACAGAAAATATCATCAGTGAGATAAAGGGAGCAAATATGTATGCGATTATGGCTGATGAGGCCAGGGATGGAAAGATAGAACAGTTGGCACTCTGTGTTAGATACGTGTCTGTTGAAAGAAAGTTCAAAGAAAGGTTCCTAGCCCTTACAGAAGTGTCACAGTTTGATGCTACTTCGATAACAGCTGCAATTAAAATCAGTTGGTAAAGAAGGGAATTGATCAGTTGAAATGTGTGGCACAGACCTACGATGGGGCAGCTGTCATTAGTGGGGATGTTGGAGATGTACAAGCCCATTTTTAAAAAAAGCACCCTGAGGCAGTTTATGTGCATTGCTATGCACATGAGTTAAATCTTGTTTTATGTCACACATGCAAAGCTGTCTCTGAAGCCACAGAGTTCTTCAACATGCTGGAAAGTCTCCATTCTTTTTTTAGTGTCTCCCTTGTAAACCACCATACGTTTGTGGACACTCAAAAGAAGGGTTGCAGCCAAGAGAACTTGTGCAGTTGTCAACTACATGCTGGGCATGCCAGCTTCATTCAGTGACAGCAGTGATTGATAATTTCCCTGCTATCATTGAGTGCCTCTCCACAATCAAGACACCTACTGTACAGCGGGTGGATTGAGGGCAAAACTCAGTAAATTCTCCTCAGTGTATTTGCAGATGGTTTTCCACACTCTCCTGTCTGTAACAGAAGGTTTACACAAATACCTACAGTACAGAAGGAGACCATTGACATTGCCCAAGCAGTGACATACAAAAATGCAGTGACTGACACCATGAAGCAGAAACGCAGTAATACCACTGCTGTAGATCTGTACTCCAGAACAGCTATGTGTGAGGCAAACCAGATAGCAGTAGAATCATCCTCAGGACAGAGGCAGAAGACAAAGAGAATGGATGAATATGTTGTTGAGTCAACTTGTGGGGCAGGCAGTAAAACCTGTGGCTCTTCAGAGTCTGAAGATCTCAAGAGGAAACTTTTGTTTCCTTGTCTGGACCGAATGATCTGTGAACTTGAGAGACGTTTTTCTGGTGTGAATGAGGATGTGCTCAATGGAATTCAGGCATGCAGTACAACCTCAGGCCATTTCTTGTTTGAGCCTCATCTGACAGCACTGGCTCTGCATTACCATATTGAACTTAAGTCAGAGGAAGTGATAGTTGCAAAAAACTATCTGAAGCGCAAGAGTGAGGCTGGTACAGTTCAGGACATGCTAGCAGAGTACAGACTCCTAGATTCGGAAATGTTCCCTTCACTGAAAGCTGTTATGCAGGTTGCCTTGACAATACCAGTTAGCAGCTGTACACGTGAACGGTCTTTTAGTGCCTTGCGTCGGCTCCATACATGGCTCAGGAGGACCACAGGCCAAAGCAGACTCCAGCACCTAGCTGTGATGTCAATTGAGAAGAAGTTGCTTGAAGAAATTGAACACCAAAGGGTCATTGACAGTTTTGCCAACCTCAAAGTGCAGAGACATAGATTAACTCTCCCAGAGTAGAGCCAAATGGGGATTCAGGGGAAGTGCTTCAAAGATTTCAGTCTCTTCCTTTTTTTATATCTTTACTTTTTATATAATTTAAAGATCAATTACATTTTGTTGTCCAGGTTCCTGTTACTTTGTTCAATAAAGTTGAATCTGATCTAACCAATCTGATGACTGTTGATACAAAAGGAGGCACAGTGTGCTGAGTGAAGAAGGTTTTGTGTTTGTTACAGGGGGCTGTCTGTGTGAACTCTCACAATTAAGCTGGTGTTCTGAAAAAAATCTGGATTTTGGAGTTAGTTGAATCAATGTTAAAATGATGAAGTTATGTTTCAATAGACATATTTTTTGTTTTTGTGTAAAAAGAGAGTGGGTGGTGGCAGTGGGGCTCATTGGGTGCTCAGCACCCCTAAAGCTCTGACCCTAGAATCGCTCCTGACTCGTAGTAAGGTACTGTACGTACCAAAAGCCTGTCATCGTTCTGAGTACTTAAATTGTACCCAATTGATAAGGTATTAAACTTAACAAACTTTTGGAATCAAAGACATAGCGGTTGATTAGTAACCAGGGGATTTCTCTATATGGGTGTCTCTACTGATGATTGGTTTAGTTCTCCAACACATTGATGGTACAGTCTTTCAACTTGAGCGTCTGGATTCTGTGGTCAGTTTTTATTCTTGTGTCTGAACCGGTATGGTTCAGGAAGTACTATGACAGTAGCTGATGTAAAATGATAATTATAGATAATCAGTCTTCAATCAGACTTGAAAATGGTGAGTAATGCTGCACGTTTCATTCCAAATGAAGCAGCAAGTTCACCTTACTTTACCTGAGTACTCAATTTGTCTGCATTCTCAAACAAGTATTAGCTGCAGATTGTGCTTCTCCAGAGCCAAAAAATTATAATAATTGGAAATGTTGAGAGAAAAATCTACATGACCTGAAACTATTAAGATCAGATATTCATACAGAGACTGTTTACCTTGGTTTAACTCCTAAGTTCGTCAAATTTACAAGTCACTCCCTAAGACTAGAGCCTGAAAAATAGATCTATAAGAAGTCGTTAAGAGCTACAGCCTATCCCTTACTCCTGAATATCCAAACAAATTCCTGACTCCTGTTCTGCTTCAGCAAGGCATTAAATGAGTTTTGAGTCCAGAGGATCCTCCCTTTAGGTCCACACATTAGACAGTAGACATTAACGCCTAGAGTTAATCCCTGAAAACCACGCCAAGTTGGTTCTGTGTGTGTACCTGTGTATAAAAAGCCCGGAATAAAGGTTGGCAGTCACTGAGCTACGGTGAAGGAGCATCCAGATCATCTCCCCACACTGAAGCATCATGGAGTCCAGAGCATCCCTCTCCATTCTAGCCTTGCTGATTGGCTTAACGCAAGCCCTCTATCTCAACCAACCTGAGCATGTGGACATCACGTCAAGGATTCTCACCATCAACAGTGGTCTGATAACTCCCTAATCTCAACCTCACTGCACCAGCAGTATTATTGCTTAACTTTCTACAGTTATGGGCCTAGAACCTGTCTTGTTCTAAGATATGGATTTTGCAATTAATTCTTTCGTTCTTTATTTTGCTTGCTTGCACCAGTGAGAGAAACTCTGCTGGTAAAAGTTTTATTTGACAAAAGAATGCATGACTCAAAATGCTAAGAGACCACCATTAGTACTGTTTATTGGTTTTGCTGTAATTATCCCTTTTTGTTTCTCTGGATGAAGGATCCAGCAAAGAGTTGTTGGAGGGGGACATACTCTTGCCAAGAACCAGGAATGCTCTGGTCTGCCGTGACAACAGCTGCTTTTGGAAGAAGTCCTCAAATGGCCTGGTGCAGGTGCCTTACGTATTGAGCAATGTTTTCTGTAAGTGAAAGACTTCCTTATTCACATTGTCCACTTATGACACATCTCTGTTTATATCTCTTTAACGTTTTGCCCATGTTCTTTACAGCTTCCTCTGACAGGACTGTTATTACCAATGCCATGGCTTCCTTCCACAACAAAACCTGCATCCGTTTCATTCCCAGGACAAATCAACCTGATTACCTCAGCATAGAGAGTCAAGATGGGTGAGAACCACTGCACCATTCCCAGTATTTGTAAAAAAAAAAATTGTTGTTCTTTATTTCTCATTTGATGCAGTGTCTATCTGTTGACCTGGTTAATCTCTTGTTATTTCTCTTAGATGCTTCTCCGATGTGGGCAGATCAGGTGGCGCTCAGGTGCTCTCTCTTAGCAGGTCGGGTTGTGTTTACTACGGCATCGCAGAGCACGAGCTAAACCATGCACTTGGTTTCTACCACGAGCATTCTAGGAGTGATCGCGACAGCTACGTGACGATCAACTGGGAAAACATCGATCCATCCTCACTGTCTAGTTTTAAGCTGAGGAACACCAACAACCTCAACACATCGTACGACTACTCTTCTGTGATGCACTATGGAAGAACAGCTTTCTCCATCAACGACCTGGACACCATCACTCCCATTCCTGATCCGTCAGTGGAGATCGGACAGAGAACGGAACTGTCTGCCATCGACATCCTGAGGATCAACAAGCTCTACAAATGCTGAAATTCTTCAGAAATGTTGACTTGATTAAACTTTGCTGTAACATTGTGTAACTGTCAAAGATAGAGGACCCAGTAATGACTTCATTGCTGTGCTAACAAAATATGGAATCATACAATAAAATGGCTACAAGCATCTTTTTCATAGCATGTGCTTTAATAATGTATTTCACCTAAACCACATCAAACAGTTTTTAATCATCCCAGAATCATCAATGCTGAAAAAGGTCTATGGTCACACCCTTAATATTCCATTTGCATACCATACAAGTACCGTAATTTTATTAAATACCATTTTGTATATATGTAATGGCACTTTGACATGTATGACTACTTATGAGTATAAACATTATTTGTTTAAGGACAGTCATCAAATATAGTGTCAGAAAACGGGGTGACTTTGTGATTAAATTCAGACCCAAATGCAGGGATAGCTAAAAACATTCTTTATTAAATAAAACATAACACAAAAAAAGGAAACACTGGGATAAAGAAGAGAAAACCGGTACTCAAAGAAACATGTCGGAGACACAAAGATGCCACAAAGACGAGGATTCCACGCTGCACGAGGCAATGTGACCGGAATAAATAAGGAGACAATTAGACACATGAGGAACAGGTGTGCTAAAGCGGGAAGATATTAGACACGGGCGGGGCAGACACCTGAACACGAAACGAAAACAAAAAGACACGGCACATAGTCCGGGCTATATCCTGACATACAGGCTCAACTGCAGAGGTCACGGCCTGTGAGAAATCCTAATGTACCAGGCCCTGTTGTTAGAATGTTGTTTAAGTATTTGTCCCACTATATTGGATTATTCCAGGGAGTCGTTGTGGAGATTTGGTAATGCTGTCTTTGAATTTTGCTTCACTCTGTTGGACAGTTCAAGATACTTTGAGTGAAACTGATAAGTGAGGCTTAGAAATACACCAAAATGGTCCACAACACATTCTTTCAGCTGAGGAATATGCTTGAATTAGACAATGTTATTATTACATCAGCGGTGGCAGCTGCAGTTAGCTTGAACAGAGACACACAAGATAGTTTTGTCTCAAGATGTATTCTGGCTTCGGGTACTCGTAGTAAGGTACTGTACGTACCAAAGGCCTGTCATCGTTCTGAGTATTTAAATTGTTTCTTTAGAAATTTCACTGTCACCGTACCCAATTGATAAGGTACTAGAGTTAATAAACTTTTGGAATCAAACACATAGCGGTCGATTAGTAACCAGGGGATTTCTCTATATGGGTGTCTCTACTGATGATTGGTTTAGTTCTCCAACACATTTGTAGTGTTGTACTGCCCCTTTAAGAAATAACCTTCCCGGCATTGATTGCTGTTGTGTTTTATGAACGGAGAGCATGTAGTGTTGCTTAGAAAAGTATGCAGTAAACCTCTTTGAAAAGTACACGTCTCAGGTGTTGTCTCGGTCATTACAATGGCGACGAGTGAGTAAAAGGCAAAATAACGCGAAAAAACAACCGAAACCACAAAGAGAGGACAAACTAAAAAAAAAAAAATAAAAAATAAAAAAAAAGACGCAGGGAAAGCCTGAGATGCGGCACGAAAAAAAAAAAGTTACCATTGTTTATCTTGCCAGTAAAACCACACAGAAACGATCAAGAAAAAAACTCAACCAAAACGCAGAAAAGTATAAAGTGGATTTCACACACACGTGTGTAAATTTCATACAGCTTCACATGCTTTGCCAACGCTTGAATAAACGCTAAAAGCTAAAGCTAAAAACGTGCTCAACAACAAAGCTACCATCATCCGATAAAACATGGATGCTACTGCTGTACTGCCACATTTTCCAATATTTGACATTGACTCAGATCAAGGCTCACTTGCAGTGAAATGGAAGAAATGGTTATCAAGATTTGGAACATTTCTAACAGCTGCTGGTGTAACGAACAAGACCAGGCAAAGGGCGATGTTACTGCACTATGCAGGAGAACAAGTACAGGACATTTTCGACACAATTCCAGAAAATGGCGATGGTGATGATTATGATAAAGCAGCACAAGTTCTGACTGAATATTTCAGCCCAAGCCGTAATACGGAGTATGAAGTGTATGTGTTCAGACAGGCTAAACAAAAAGCAGGAGAGACAATCAATGCGTTTCACACAAGATTAAGACAGCTTGCAACGACTTGTGAATTTACAAATACAGACAGAGAAATAAAATCTCAGATCATACTCACATGTACATCATCTCGATTGCGAAGAAGAGCATTGAGGGATAGTAATCTCACATTAAAACAATTGCTAGACTTTGCCAGAGCATTTGAAACTTCAGAGCAGCAGGCGGCTGGAATTGAAAATGACACACAGGCTAATACCTTCGAAAGCTTTGCGGCAATACCAAGAACGAACCTCAATAAGAGAGCACTTACAAACCACCAACAGAAAATAACACAGAGAAAACCACATATGACATGCAGGAACTGTGGTGGCCCTTCCTGGATCCTGGAGGACAGTTAACATGCCCAGCTAAAGGAGCATCATGCAAATTATGTGGTAAACCAAATCACTTTGCTCGTTGTTGTCTCAGCAGACCACGGATGGAGCGGGACAACAAAAGATACACAAAGCCACGACAAAGACAAGACATCTCGCAAAAGGTGAGAGCAGTGAAGCTAAGTGAAAACAGCCCACCAACAAAAACACTGGAGCCGGATACAACTTCAAGCACAGATGATGAATATGTCTATGTCACACAAGAACCTGCAAATGTCAAACAACCAATGACAAAAGTCTGGATAGCCCAACAACCTCTAGATATATTAATAGACACAGGTGCTACAGTCAACCTGTTAGACAAAAATGCACGTGACCAAATCAAAATGTCAACAAAACTACAACCAACCAACAAGAAAATACTACCATATGGTAAACAACAACCACTTCCATTACTAGGAAAGCTAACTACAAACATCTCAGCACATGGTAAAACCACTGAGGCAACATTCTATGTAGTTGAAGGAGATCATGGATCTCTGCTCAGTCACAAAACGGCTACTGAACTTGGACTCATTCACATTGTCCTTTCTACAGACATAATTCAACCTACACCTTCTGTCGCCGACCAGCTCTTGTCAAAGTACCCAAACATCACAAATGGCATAGGAAAGCTGAAAAATGTTCAAGTTAAGCTACACATTGATGAGACAGTCAAACCTGTTGCTCAACCACATCGTAGAATTTCTTTCCATGTTCGAAAGAAAGTTGAGAAGGAATTACAACTTCTGGAAGATGAGGGAATCATAGAAAAGGTAGAGGGTCCAACACCTTGGGTTTCACCTATTGTTGCGATGCCAAAACCAAAAAACCCTGAGAAAATACGAATTTGTGTTGACATGAGATTACCAAATCAAGCTGTATTGAGAGACACATTTCACCAACCGTTGATGACATTATTCATGACCTAAATGGTGTGTTAATGTTCTCCAAACTGGATCTCAATTCAGGATATCACCAACTTGAATTAGCACCTGAATCCAGATACATCACAACATTTTCCACACATGTTGGATTACGAAGATACACAAGACTCATTTTTGGTATCTCATCAGCTGCTGAAGTCTTCCAAAACACCATCCAACAGGTCCTACAAGGCATCCCTGGAGTTCGATATTTCAGTGACGACATTCTGGTATATGGTACCACAGCTGACGCACACAACAGATCCCTCGAAGCAGTCTTCCAACGGCTACATGAAAACAATCTAACAATCAACAAAGGCAAATGTGACTTTCACAAAACGTCCCTTGAGTTTTTCGGATACCTCTTTTCCAACAAAGGTATCGCACCTGACCCCAAAAGAATTGAGGCGATCACAGACATGCCACCCCCATAAAACCAAAGTGAGATGAGAAGTTTACTAGGTATGGCCAACTACAGTGCGAGATTCATTCCTAACTATTCATCAACAACTCAACCTCTGAGACAGCTCACAAAGAAAGACTCAAAGTGGATATGGGGAAAAGGACAAAGAGATGCACTGAAAACACTCAAACACAACCTGGTGAATGCTCCTGTAATGAGTTACTTCCATCCTGACAGAGAAACCAACTTAATTGTCGATGCTAGTCCCGTTGGTCTAGGAGGCATACTAGCTCAGAGAGATAGAACCACAGATCACACCTACGTTGTCGCTTATGCTAGTAGAGCATTAACCCCAGTTGAACAAAGATACTCACAGACAGAGAGAGAAGCCCTTGCCATCGCCTGGAACTGTGAACACTTCCATCTATATCTCTACGGTGCAGAATTCAACATGTTCACAGATCACAAACCTCTTGAGTTGATCTTCAACAGCCCTAAGTCAAAACCCCCAGCAAGAATTGAGAGATGGGCACTAAGATTACAACCCTACAACCCTAGGTGATAGGGCTTTTTCTATTGCGGCCCCCCGTCTCTGGAACCAACTTCCACTGGACATTCGCCTTGCACCTTCCAGTACAACTTTTAAAGTGAAGTTGAAAACATATTTTTATTCCCAGGCATTTTAATCGGATTTTGTCTATGTTCTATTGTTTTATTGATCATCTGTTTTGTTTATTTTATGTTTAGTTTTTGACTTTGTTCAGCACTTTGGTCAGCTCTGCTGTGATAAATGTGCTATATAAATAAACTTTACTTACTTACTTACTTACTACGAATACAAGGTTGTTTACAAAGCAGGAAAAACAAATCTGGCAGACTATATGTCCTGCCATCCACAAAAACTTCACAAATCTACAATCACCGATGACGTTGACACTGAGATACAGTAAATATCAAATTCATCGCTGACAATGCAGTCCAAAAAGCCATGACATTAGAAGAAGTGAAAGCCGAAACAGCCAAAGACAACCTTCTTCAATGTGTTATCAACACTATGCACAACGGCCAATGGCACACATTGAATGATAATTTCACTTCAGAACGTGATCAGGCAGACCTGAGATCATTCCACAATGTAAAAGAGGAACTTACTGTTCTGGATGACAGAAGCATTCTTCTAAGAGGAAATCGTATTGTAATGCCAAAAACCTTACAGCAAAGAGCACTTGAACTTGCCCACGAAGGTCATCAAGGCCTAGCGTATCCCTAACGTAGTGAAATCTGATAATGGCCCTCCTTTCTTCAGCCAAGAACTAGCTAACTTCACTACACACCTAGGTATACACCATCGCAAGATTTCTCCGTACTGGCCTCAAGCCAATGGTGAAGTTGAGAGATTCATGAGAACGGTAAAAAAAGCCACGTCGACAGCTTTTGCTGAAGGAAAACCTTGGAAACAGGAATTGTACAAATTTCTGAGGAACTACAGAGCAACCCCCCATCAAACCACTGGAATATCCCCGGCCGAATTGTTGTTTGGAAGACCTATGCACATCAAATTACCGACAGTGCACAGCTCAGTACACAACGATGCACTTAGGCAAGCTGATTGCCACAAAAAGGAGAAGATGAAGCAATACTCGGACAAGAGAAAAAGAGTTTCAACATCTCAACTCACAACAGGAGATTCTGTACTCATTCGTGAAAAGACAAAAGGAAAACTCAAAACGCCATATAATCCAAAACCATACAAAGTGATAAAAACAAAAGGCACAATGATTACGGCACAAAGAGGACAACACATCATTACAAGAAACACCTCACACTTTAAACCCCTGAAACAAGGAGTACATGTACCACTCTGTGATCTCTCTGATGATGAAATGGATGAATTCAAATATGGAGACAGACCTCAAGAACAAAGAAAACCTCCAAATGTTCCCGAGAAAATCCTGAGCAACGAGAACGATGCTATCCTAGAAGAGAGAATAGGAAAAGACCTCGAAAGCTAATGGATTGCACTTGAACTAAGGTTAAAGCACTATGAGGAACATCTAAAACATTAAAAAGAAAGTTAATATGTTCTAAGTTTTCTAGTCACAATAAGTTAATGTGTTTACAATGCTGAATGTACTATAATTCTATTGAGGATTTAACTTAACATAATTTCGAGAAAATGCAGTATTAGTATAGTAATATTATAATTAAACACGTTATAATTACAGCAGCTGTGGCAGCTTCGGTTAGCTTGAACCGAGACACACAAGATAGCTTTGTCTCAAGATGTATTCTGGCTTCGGGTACTCGTAGCATGGGTGAGGCTAGCCCCTTTTTAGGGGCGCTTCAGCACCCCTAAAAAGGAGCTCAGCACCCCTAAAACTTGGAGTAAGAAATTGTGTTATTCTAAAATTTTTGTTCGTCCTTTACAAGGTTAAATAATGTCCAAATATACCGTAGTTTGTGGTTTAAAATGTATGTGTGAAGGATGAAAATGAAAATATCCCCCTTAACAAATGGTGTCATCCTCTTCTCTTCTTCTACTTCTCTGTATCTGCACCGCTCAGCACGACCGTCATCCAGCGTGAAACACACGCAGAGTGAGAACCCGTTATGTAGTGTTGTGAATCAACTAAGTTGCTTCAAAGCTGTGTCTCACGCTTCTTTTCTTTTACCTAGAGTTTTTCCGATTCCGAAACCATATCGGTGAGTCAGTATCCTGAATCAAGTCAAGTCACTTTTATTGTCACATCACCACAGCACATGTGCCTTGGTGAGTGAAATTCTTGGGAGCGTGCTCCAGAAATTACAGAACAATTCACATACATGTGAAGTTAAGAAACAGTTTAAATTTTGGGTGAAAATGTGCAAAATGCTCATTACCAGGAGAAAATGTGCAAAATGCTCATACATAGTCAGTACACACAGTGCACTATTAGACATGCTTACAATGCACTACATATTATGTGCCTGGTACTCCAGGTTGCAGTGGTCAGTGAGAACAGTGAAGGGAATGCCGCGCTCCTTCTAACCAGTGCCGCCACTCCAACGAACGCTGCTTTCATGGCCAGCATCTCCCACGTCGTAGTTTCGCTCCGTCGGAGACAGCTTGCGGGAAAAGTAGGCGCACGGGAACATCTTATCGGCGGGTCCCTGGCGTTGGGACAGTATGGCTCCTACTCCTGTGTTGGACGCGACCACTTCGACTATGAAGGGTCGGTCCGGGTCAGGGTGGTGGAGAATAGGTGCCGAGGTGAAGCTCTCCTTGAGCTGGCTGAAAGCAGAGTGTGCCTCTGGTGACCAGTTGAGGTGGGTTGGTGCATTTCTCCAACCCACCGCGCTCGGCGGAGTTGCTCCAGGGATGATGGCACGAGTGGAAGGGGGTACCTGAACTTCACGGTTACGTTGTTGAGGGCCCGATAGTCGATGCATGGTCGGAGCCCCCCTGTCCTTCTTCTTGACGAAGAAGAACCCATGATGATGCTGGAGACACAGAGGGGCGGATGAACCCTTTCTTCAGCTCCTCCTGGATATACTCAGTCATGGCTGCAGCCTCCGGAGTGGGAAGATTCTCCCTCTAGGTGGTGTTGCCCCTGGTAGGAGGTTGATGGCACAGTCACAGGGACGATGAGGAGGCAGCTCCGTGGCTTTGGTTTTGCTGAACGCCACCCCTAGGTCCTGGTATTCATGTGGTAGGCCGGGAATGGCGGCGAATATCGGTGTGGTGTCGTTGGTGTTGAGCTGACAGGGCTCCTCCGAGTCCCGGTGGTGTACGGAACATGCGTCGCCCCAGCTGGTGATGTGCAGCTCGGGCCAGGAAATGGTCGGGTCATGGAGCTGGAGCCATGGAAGTCCGAGAATGAGGGTGTGTCATGGAGAGTGAATGGCGTGGAAGGAGAGATGCTCCTGATGCTGGTCCCCCACCTGCAGGCTGAGATCTCCGGTGAGGTGTGTGATGCGTCCCTCTCTTAGTGGCCTTCCGTCTATCGCTTCCACTGCTAAAGGAGACACACACAGTATTACTGGAACATCATGAGTTCAAATGAAACTCCACGACATGAAATTTCCAGCTGCGCCCGAGTCAATAAGTGCGTAGAGTCCCACACTCTCTCCTCGAATCTGGAGGTGCACACGGATCTGAGCGCAGCTCTGAGACGGTGGAATGATGGAACTTTGACTCACCGGGTTGTGTCGCCCTCGCGGTGGTCTGGTCGGACAGGTCGGTAGACGGTGTCCAGCTTCACCGCAGTAGAGGCAGAGACGGAGGCGGAAGCGGCGCGCTCGCTCCTCGGGCGTGAGGTGTGTATAGTCGATCTGCATCGGCTCTCTGTAGTCGGGGCGCGCATGACGTGTGGGCGCGCGCATGGGTGCGCGTGTGGGAACGCGTCTCGAGCGCATCAGGTTGTCCAGCTGAATGGAGAGATCCACAAACTCGGATAGACTTCTTCCTTCATCCCAACAGGCCAGCTCGGCTTGGAGACCCGGGTTTAATCCCCTGCGGTAGAGCAGTAGCAGGGGGCGTTCCTCCCAGCCTGCTTCCACGGTGAGAGTGCAGAATGCCAGTGCGTATTCAGCCGCGGTGCGATCGCCCTGTGATGTGGCCAGCAAGCGCTCCTCCGCGCTCTCCCCTGTGACAGAGTGATCAAAGACTGCGCGGAACTGCGTGAGAAAGCTCTCAAATGAAGGAAAGGCGTTCTCTCTACACACCGCGGTGGCCCAATCCAGTGCTTTGCCGGTGAGCAGCGAACAAACGAAGGCGATGCGGCTGTTCTCTGTGGGGTATAGAGCTGGTTGTTGCGCCACGAAAAGTGAGCACTGCATCAAAAAACCCTGACAGCCTCCCGGATCGCCGTTAAACTTCTTCGGGAAGGCGAGGCGCGGACTTATAGACTTGAAAATGGTGAGTAATGCTGCACGTTTCATTCCAAATGAAGCAGCAAGTTCACCTTACTTTACCTGAGTACTCAATTTGTCTGCATTCTACAAGTATTAGTTGCAGATTGTGCTTCTCCAGAGCCAAAAATATGTACATTCATACAGAGACTGTTTACCTTGGCTTAACTCCTAAGTTTGTCAAATTTGCAAGTCACTCCCTAAGACTAGAGCCTGAAAAATAGATCTATAAGAAGTCATTAAGAGCTACAGCCTATCCCTTACTCCTGAATATCCAAACAAATTCCTGACTCCTGTTCTGCTTCAGCAAGGCATTACAGTAAAATGAGTTTTGAGTCCAGAGGATCCTCCCTTTAGGTCCACAAATTAGACAGTAGACACTAACGCCTAGAGTTAATCCTTGAAAACCACGCCAAGTTGGTTCTGTGTGTGTACCTGTGTATAAAAAGCCCGGAATAAAGGTTGGCAGTCACTGAGCTACGGTGAAGGAGCATCCAGATCATCTCCCAACACTGAAGCATCATGGAGTCCAGAGCATCCCTCTTCATTCTAGCCTTGCTGATTGGCTTCACGCAAGCCCTCTATCTCAACCAACCTGAGTATGTGGACATCACGTCAAGGATTCTCACCATCAACAACGGTCTGATAACTCCCTAATCTCAACCTCACTGCACCAGCAGTATTACTGCTTAACGTTCTACAGTTATGGGCCTAGAACCTGTCTTGTTCTAAGATATGGATTTTGCAATTATTTCTTTCGTTCTTTATTTTGCTTGCTTGCACCAGTGAGAGAAACTCTGCTGGTAAAAGTTTTATTTGACAAAAGAATGCATGACTCAAAATGCTAATAGACCACCATTAGTACTGCTTATTGGTTTTGCTGTAATTATCCCTTTTTGTTTCTCTGAATGAAGGATCCAGCAAAGAGTTGTTGGAGGGAGACATACTCTTGCCAAGAACCAGGAATGCTCTGGTCTGCAGTGACAACAGCTGCTTTTGGAAGAAGTCCTCAAATGGCCTGGTGCAGGTGCCTTACGTATTGAGCAATGTTTTCTGTAAGTGAAAGACTTCCTTATTCACATTGTCCACTTATGACACATCTCTGTTTATATCTTTTTAACGTGTTGCCCATGTTCTTTACAGCTTCCTCTGACAGGACTGTTATTACCAATGCCATGGCTTCCTTCCACAACAAAACCTGCATCCGTTTTGTTTCCAGGACAAATCAAACTGATTACCTCAGCATTGAGAGCAAAGACGGGTGAGAACCACCAAACCTTACCCTCTAACATTTAATGGAGTTATTTGGTGTCTCCTAATGTGCCCATATGTTAATGTTAGTGACATGGTGGATCCCACTCTCTTTTCTCTCAGATGCTACTCTTATGTGGGCAAAACAGGTGGTGCTCAAGTGGTCTCTCTCAGCAGGTTTGGTTGTGTTTACTATGGCATCGCCGAGCACGAGCTAAACCATGCACTTGGTTTCTACCACGAGCATACTAGGAGTGATCGCGACAGTTACGTGACCATCAACTGGGCAAACATCGATCCATCCAATAAGTCAAATTTTGAGCTTAAGAACACCAACAACCTCAACACGACGTACGACTACTCTTCTGTAATGCACTACGGAAGAACAGCTTTCTCCATCAACGGTCTGGACACCATCACTCCCATTCCTGATCCATCAGTGGAGATCGGACAGAGAACAGAACTGTCTGCCATCGACATCCTGAGGATCAACAAGCTCTACAAATGCTGAAATTCTTCAGAAATGTTGACTTGATTAAACTTTGCTGTAACATTGTGTAACTGTCAAAGATAGAGGACCCAGTATTGACTTCATTGCTGTGCTAACAAAATATGGAATCATACAATAAAATGGCTACAAGCATCTTTTTCATAGCGTGTGCTTTAATAATGTATTTCACCTAAACCACATCAAACAGTTTTTAATCATCCCAGAATCATCAATGCTGAAAAAGGTCTATGGTCACACCTTTAATATACAATTTGCATCTCATACAAGTACCGTAATTTTATTAAATATCATTTTGTATAAATGTAATTGCACTTTGACATGTCTGACTACTTATGAGTATAAACATTATTTGTTTAAGGACAGTCATCAAATATAGTGTCAGAAAACGGGGGTGACTTTGTGATTAAATTCAGACCCAAATGCAGGGATAGCTAAAAACATGCTTTATTCAATAAAACATAACACAAAAAAAGGGAAACACTGGGAGAAAGAAGAGAAAACCGGTACTCAAAGAAACATGTCGGAGACACAAAGATGCCACAAAGAAGAGTATTCCGCGCTGCACGAGGCAATGTGACCGGAATAAATAAGGAGACAATTAGACACATGAGGAACAGGTGTGCTAAAGCGGGAAGATATTAGACACGGGTGGGGCAGACACCTGAACATGAAACGAAAACAACAATACAGACGGCACAAGAAAAAAGTCCGGGCTATATCCTGACATATAGGCTCAACTGCAGAAGTCACGGCCTGTGAGAAATCCTAATGTACCAGGCCCTGTTGTTAGAATGTTGTTTAAATATTTGTCCCAAAATATTGGATTATTCCAGGGAGTTGTTGTGGAGATTTTTGGTAATGCTGTCTTTGAATTTTGCTTCACTCTGTTGGACAGTTCAAGATACTTTGGGGGAAACTGATAAGTGAGGCTTAGAAATACACCAAAATTGTCCACTACACATTCTTTCAGCTGAGGAATGTGCTTGAATTAGACAACGTTATTATTACCACAGCGGTGGCAGCTGCAGTTAGCTTGAACAGAGACACACAAGATAGTTTTGTCTCAAGATGTATTCTGGCTTCGGGTACTCGTAGTAAGGTACTGTACGTACCAAAGGCCTGTCATCGTTCTGAGTACTTAAATTGTTTCTTTAGAAATTTCACTGTCACCGTACCCAATTGATAAGGTACTGTATTAGACTTAATAAACTTTTGGAATCAAACACATAGCGGTCGATTAGTAACCAGGGGATTTCTCTATATGGGTAGTCTCTACTCTACTCTACTCAGGAGTCTTGGGATTTGCGGATCAGCTTGGGAATGGTTCGCTTCCTACCAGGAAGGACGCTCATATCAGGTAACATGGAGGGGAGTGACATCTGCTCCACGCAGACTCTCCACTGGCGTCCCACAAGGCTCAGTACTTGGTCCTCTTCTTTTCTCCCTGTATACTCACTCTCTTGGTGAAGTTATTTCCTCACATGGGTTCTCTTACCACTGCTATGCTGATGATACACAACTTATCTTCTCTTTCCCACCCGCAGATGCGACAGCTTCTGACCGGATCTCTGCATGTCTGGCAGAAATTTCATCATGGATGACTGCTCATCAGTTAAAGCTTAATCCTAGCAAAACTGAGCTGCTCTTCATCCCAGGTGATTCATCCCCAGGTCATGATCTTGCTATATCCTTGCACAACGATCTGATCTCCCCTTCAGCCACATCTCACAACCTTGGGGTAACCATGGACAATCAACTGTCCTTTTCCTCTCATGTTGCTAATGTGACTCACTCATGTCGGTTTCTTCTCTACAACATTAGAAGGATTCGACCATTTCTGTCCACACAGGCTGCTCAGGTACTTGCTCAGTCTCTTGTCATTTCTAGACTGGATTACTGCAATGCACTGCTGGCAGATCTACCTATGAACGCAATCCGTCTTCTGCAAATAATCCAAAATGCAGCTGCCCGGCTTGTTTTCAACCTGCCAAAGTTCTCGCATACCACCCCGCTGCTGCGATCCCTCCACTGGCTTCCGGTAGCTGCACGCATCAGATTCAAAACACTGATGCTGGCCTACAAAGCCAAAAATGGACCAGCTCCCTCTTACCTCAAAGCCCTCATCACTCCTCGCACTGCACCCCGCACCCTCCGATCTACCAGCACTGCTCGACTGGTTCCACCATCTCTCAGGGTAAGAGGCAAGTATACTACAAGACTCTTCTCTGTACTGGCCCCAAGGTGGTGGAATGAACTTCCCCTAGAGGTCCGGACAGCTGAGTCACTGGATATTTTCAAGCGGCGGTTGAAGACCTACTTATTCAGGAAACACTTCAACTAGCATTTCTTTCCTTATCTTTCGCATTTTTAAAAAAAAAAAAGTACAAAAAAAAAAACACACCTTTGACACTTTTTCATTGTAACTTTGAACAAATGTTTTAAACTCATGGTATCTTAAGTATGTAACTTAGTGAGCCAGCATTAATGTATTCAATGTTAGAGATTTAAGCACTTATGTACATCGATCTGGATAAGGGCGTCTGCCAAATGCTGTAAATGTAAATGTAAATGTACTGATGATTGGTTTAGTTCTCCAACACATTGACGGTACAATCTTTCAGCTTGAGTGTCTGGATTCTGTGGTCAGTTTTTATTCTTGTGTCTTCAATGTAACAGAAATGACATCTGCATTCTCGTAGTTGGAACCTAGACAATAAGATATTGTGAAGTCAAAGCCGGGGGAAAATCATGTTCCTCGTTTTAGTGTTTGTGGCTCCTGGATATGAGGTGAATTTTTTTGTGTAGCACGGAACAAGACTTGATGTTTGATCACCTTCAGCCACCACTTTCAAAGACAGGTTGAACATAAACACTTTCCTGTTACTGTTGTGAATGCAGGATAAATCGGGACCCAAATGCAGGATAGAAAACAGAACAGGGATTTATTATCTAAAAGGACACCAAACAGAACACAGACAAAGACAACAGTGGACAACAGTACAAAACAGTACAACTCAGTAGATTCCACGCTGCAAAAGGCAACGCGGCATGGTTAAATAGACGCAGGTAATTACAATAGGAAACAGGTGTGTGGAAACGGGAGGAGCAGACAAAGGCGGGGCAGACACGTGACGAGGAACATAACAAATGCACGTGGCCAAAGTCCGGGCTAAGTCCTGACAGTACCCCCCTCAAAGCGCGGCTCCCGATGCGCCAATCCATCCTGACAATCCCAATGGGGTCCAGGTGGGGATAGCAAGGCACACGGCGAGGCAGGTGGGGGGAGCAAGGCACACGGTGAGGCAGGTGGGGGGAGCAAGGCACACGGCGAGGCAGGTGGGGGGAGCAAGGCACATGGAGAGGCAGGTTGGGGGAGCAAGGCATATGGCAGCGTAGCCAGAGAGGGCCGAGCGACGTCCACAGCCGAGCTGAAGGGCCGAGCAACGTTCACCACCAAGCTGAAGGGCCAGGCGACGTCCACCGCCGAGCTGAAAGGCCGAGCGACGTCCACCGCTGAGCTAAAGGGCCGAGCAACGTCCACAGCCGAGCTGAAGGGTCGAGCGACGTTCATAGCCGAGCTGAAGGGCCGAGCACAACCCGCTACACGAGTCCAGAACACCGGGGGGGGGAGGAGTTTTCCGCCCCGGGACAAACAATAAATAACTAAATAAATAAAACAAAAATCCCCCTAGGGCAAAAACATACGGGCCTGCCACACCCACCGCGGACAGAAAGCGGAGCGGCGTCCTCCACGGGAAAACCAGGAAGTGGAGCGACGTCCCCCAGAGGACAGGTGCGGGTCGATGTCGCAGGAAACCGAGAGAAACAGAAAAACCAAAAAATCGGGCTGGTGACATGGACCGCAACCAGGAAGTGAGGTGAAGCCCCCCTCCGAATACCGGAAGTGGAGCGGCGTCCCTCACCTGAAAAAATGCGGACCAATGTCACCCAGAAAACAAAAATCCCAAGAAACAAAACAGTCAAAAAGGAAAAAATACTCCACAAAAAATACTCCCACAGTCTGACTTGAAAATGGTGAGTAATGCTGCACGTTTCATTCCAAATGAAGCAGCAAGTTCAACTTACTTTACCTGACTAGTCAATTTGTCTGCATTCTCAAACAAGTATTAGCTGCAGATTGTGCTTCTCCAGAGCCAAAAATAATAATAATTGGAAATTTTGCAAAATACATCTACATGACCTGAAGAGATTGAGATCAGATATTCATACAGAGACTGTTTACCTTGACTTAACTCCTACGTTTGTCAAATTTACAAGTCACTCCCTAAGACTAGAGCCTGAAAAATAGATCTACTGTATAAGAAGTCGTTAAGAGGTACAGCCTATCCCCTACTCCTGAATATCCAAACAAATTCCTGACTCCTGTTCTGCTTCAGCAAGGCATTAAAATGAGTTTTGAGTCCAGATGATCCTCCCTTTAGGTCCACAAATTAGACAGTAGACACTAACGCCTAGAGTTAATCCCTGAAAACCACGCCAAGTTGGTTCTGTGTATGTACCTGTGTATAAAAAGCCCGGAATAAAGGTTGGCAGTCACTGAGCTACGGTGAAGGAGCATCCAGATCATCTCCCAACACTGAAGCATCATGGAGTCCAGAGCATCTCTCTCCATTCTAGCCTTGCTGATTGGCTTCACGCAAGCCCTCTATCTCAACCAACCTGAGCACGTGGACATCACATCAAGGATTCTCACCATCAACAACGGTCTGATAACTCCCTAATCTCAACCTCACTGCACCAGCATTATTACTGCTTAACGTTCTACAGTTATGGGCCTAGAACCTGTCTTGTTCTAAGATATGGATTTTGCAATTATTTCTTTCGTTCTTTATTTTGCTTGCTTGCACCAGTGAGAGAAACTCTGCTGGTGAAAGTTTTATTTAACAAAAGAATGCATGACTCAAAATGCTAAGAGACCACCATTAGTACTGCTTATTGGTTTTGCTGTAATTATCCCTTTTTGTTTCTCTGGATGAAGGATCCAGCAAAGAGATGTTGGAGGGAGACATACTCTTGCCAAGAACCAGGAATGCTCTGGTCTGCAGTGACAACAGCTGCTTGTGGACGAAGTCCTCAAATGGCCTGGTGCAGGTGCCTTATACCTTGAGCAATGTTTTCTGTAAGTGAAAGTCTTCCTTATTCACATTGTCCACTTATGACACATCTCTGTTTATTTCTCTTTAACGTGTTGCCCACGTTCTTTACAGCTTCCTCTGACAGGACTGTTATTACCAATGCCATGGCTTCCTTCCACAACAAAACCTGCATCCGTTTTGTTTCCAGGACAAATCAAACTGATTACCTCAGCATTGAGAGCAAAGACGGGTGAGAACCACCAAACCTTTCCCTCTAACATTTAATGGAGTTATTTGGTGTCTCCTAATGTGCCCATATGTTAATGTTAGTGACATGGTGGATCCCACTCTCTTTTCTCTCAGATGCTACTCTTATGTGGGCAAAACAGGTGGTGCTCAAGTGGTCTCTCTCAGCAGGTTGGGCTGTGTTTACTACGGCATCACCGAGCACGAGCTAAACCATGCACTTGGTTTCCACCACGAGCATACTAGGAGTGATCGCGACAGTTACGTGACCATCAACTGGGAAAACATCAACCCATCCACAACATCTAATTTTAAGCTGAGGAAAACCAACAACCTCAAAACACCATACGACTACTCTTCTGTTATGCACTATGGAAGAACAGCTTTCTCCATCAACGGTCTGGACACCATCACTCCCATTCCTGATCCGTCAGTGAAGATCGGACAGAGAACGGAACTGTCTGCCATCGACATCCTGAGGATCAACAAGCTCTACAAATGCTGAAATTCTTCAGAAATGTTGACTTGATTAAACTTTGCTGTAACATTGTGTAACTGTCAAAGATAGAGGACCCAGTATTGACTTCATTGCTGTGCTAACAAAATATGGAATCATACAATAAAATGGCTACAAGCATCTTTTTCATAGCGTGAGCTTTAATAATGTATTTCACCTAAACCACATCAAACAGTTTTTAATTATCCCAGAATCATCAATGCTGAAAAAGGTGTATAGTCACACCCTCAATATTCAATTTGCATATCATACAAGTACCGTAATTTTATTAAATATCATTTTGTATAAATGTAATTGCACTTTGACATGTCTGACTACTTATGAGTATAAACATTATTTGTTTAAGGACAGTCATCAAATATAGTGTCAGAAAACGGGGGTGACTTTGTGATTAAATTCAGAGCCAAATGCAGGGATAGCTAAAAACATGCTTTATTAAATAAAACATAACACAAAAAAAGGGAAACACTGGGAGAAAGAAGAGAAAACCGGTACTCAAAGAAACATGTCAGAGACACAAAGATGCCACAAAGACGAGGATTCCGCGCTGCACGAGGCAATGTGACCGGAATAAATAAGGAGACAATTAGACACATGAGGAACAGGTGTGCTAAAGCGGGAAGATATTAGACACGGGCGGGGCAGACACCTGAACACGAAACGAAAACAAAAGACACACGGCACAAGAAAAAAGTCCGGGCTATATCCTGACATATAGGCTCAACTGCAGAAGTCACGGCCTGTGAGAAATCCTAATGTACCAGGCCCTGTTGTTAGAATGTTGTTTAAATATTTGTCCCAAAATATTGGATTATTCCAGGGAGTTGTTGTGGAGATTTGGTAATGCTGTCTTTGAATTTTGCTTCACTCTGTTGGACAGTTCAAGATACTTTGGGTGAACGTGAAAAATGAGGCTTAGAAATACACCAAAATAGTCCACAACACATTCTTTCAGCTGAGGAATGTGCTTGAATTAGACAACGTTATTATTACCACAGCGGTGGCAGCTGCAGGTAGCTTGAACAGAGACACACAAGATAGCTTTGTCTCAAAATGTATTCTGGCTTCGGGTACTCGTAGTAAGGTACTGTACGTACCAAAGACCTGTCATCGTTCTGAGTACTTAAATTGATTCTTTAGAAATTTCCCTGTCACTGTACCCAATTGATAAGGTACTAGACTTAACAAACTTTTGGAATCAAACACATAGCGGTCGATTAGTAACCAGGGGATTTCTCTATATGGGTGTCTCTACTGATGATTGGTTTAGTTCTCCAACACATTGACGGTACAATCTTTCAGCTTGAGTGTCTGGATTCTGTGGTCAGTTTTTATTCTTGTGTCTTCAATGTAACAGAAATGACATCTGCATTCTCGTAGTTGGAACCTAAACAATAAGATGTTGTGAAGTCAAAGCCGAGGGAAAATCACGTTCCTCGTTTTAGTATTTGTGGCTCCTGGATATGAGGTGAATTTTTTTGTGTAGCACGGAACAAGATTTGATGTTTGATCACCTTCAGCCAGCATTTTCAAAGACAGGTTGAACATAAACACTTTCCTGTTACTGTTGTGAATGCAGGATAAAACGGGACCCAAATGCAGGATAGCAAAACAGAACAGGGATTTATTAACTAAAAGGACACCAAACAGGACACAGACAAAGACAACAGTGGACAACAGTACAAAACAGTACAACTCAGTAGATTCCGCGCTGCACAAGGCAACGCGGCACGGTTAAATAGACACAGGTAATTACAAAAGGAAACAGGTGTGTGGAAACGGGAGGAGCAGACAAAGGCGGGGCAGACACGTGACGAGGAACATAACAAATGCACGTGGCCAAAGTCCGGGCTAAGTCCTGACAGTACCCCCCTTCAAAGCGCGGCTCCCGATGCGCCAATCCATCCTGACAATCCCAATGGGGTCCAGGTGGGGATAGCAAGGCACACGGCGAGGCAGGTGGGGGGAGCAAGGCACACGGTGAGGCAGGTGGGGGAGCAAGGCACACGGCGAGGCAGGTGGGGAGAGCAAGGCACACGGCGAGGCAGGTGGGGGGAGCAAGGCACATGGCAGCGTAGCCAGAGAGGGCCGAGCGACGTCCACCACCGAGCTGAAGGGCCGGGCGACGTCCACCGCCGAGCTGAAAGGCAGAGCGACGTCCACCGCTGAGCTAAAGGGCCGAGCAACGTCCACAGCCGAGCTGAAGGGTCGAGCGACGTTCATAGCCGAGCTGAAGGGCCGAGCGCAACCCCCTACACGAGTCCAGAACACCGGGGGGGAGGGGGAGTCTTCCGCCCCGGGGCAAACAATAAATAAATAAATAATAAAAAAAAATCCCCCTAGGGCAAAAACATACGGGCCTGCCACACCCACCGCGGACAGAAAGTGGAGCGGCGTCCTCCACGGGAAAACCAGGAAGTGGAGCGACGTCCCCCAGAGGACCGGTGCGGGGCGATGTCGCAGGAAACCGAGAGAAACAGAAAAACCAAAAAATCGGGCTGGTGACATGGACCGCAACCAGGAAGTGAGGTGAAGCCCCCCTCCGAATACCGGAAGTGTAGCGGCGTCCCTCACCTGAAAAAATGCGGACCAATGTCACCCAGAAAACAAAAATCCCAAGAAACAAAACAGTCCAAAACGAAAAAATACACCCACAAAAAATACTCCCACAGTCTGACTTGAAAATGGTGAGTAATGCTGCACGTTTCATTCCAAATGAAGCAGCAAGTTCAACTTACTTTACCTGAGTAGTCAATTTGTCTGCATTCTCAAACAAGTATTAGCTGCAGATTGTGCTTCTCCAAAGCCAATAATATTAATAATCGGAAATGTTGCAAAAAAAATCTACATGACCTGAAGCTATTGAGATCAGATATTCATACAGAGACTGTTTACCTTGGTTTAACTCCTAAGTTTGTCAAATTTACAAGTCACTCCCTAAGACTAGAGCCTGAAAGATAGATCTATAAGAAGTCATTAAGAGCTACAGCCTATCCCTTACTCCTGAATATCCAAACAAATTCCTGACTCCTGTTCTGCTTCAGCAAGGCATTAAAATGAGTTTTGAGTCCAGAGGATCCTCCCTTTAGGTCCACAAATTAGACAGTAGACACTAACACCTAGAGTTAATCCCTGAAAACCACACCAAGTTGGTTCTGTTTGTGTACCTGTGTATAAAAAGCCCGGAATAAAGGTTGGCAGTCACTGAGCTACGGTGAAGGAGCATCCAGATCATCTCCCAACACTGAAGCATCATGGAGTCCAGAGCATCTCTCTCCATTCTAGCCTTGCTGATTGGCTTCACGCAAGCCCTCTATCTCAACCAACCTGAGCACGTTGATATCACGTCAAGGATTCTCACTATCAACAACGGTCTGATAACTCCCTAATCTCAACCTCACTGCACCAGCATTATTACTGCTTAACGTTCTACAGTTATGGGCCTAGAACCTGTCTTGTTCTAAGATATGGATTTTGCAATTATTTCTTTCGTTCTTTATTTTGCTTGCTTGCACCAGTGAGAGAAACTCTGCTGGTGAAAGTTTTATTTGACAAAAGAATGCATGACTCAAAATGCTAAGAGACCACCATTAGTACTGCTTATTGGTTTTGCTGTAATTATCCCTTTTTGTTTCTCTGGATGAAGGATCCAGCAAAGAGTTGTTGGAGGGAGACATACTCTTGCCAAGAACCAGGAATGCTCTGGTCTGCCGTGACAACAGCTGCTTTTGGAAGAAGTCCTCAAATGGCCTGGTGCAGGTGCCTTACGTATTGAGCAATGTTTTCTGTAAGTGAAAGACTTCCTTATTCACATTGTCCACTTATGACACATCTCTGTTTATATCTCTTTAACGTTTTGCACATGTTCTTTACAGCTTCCTCTGACAGGACTGTTATTACCAATGCCATGGCTTCCTTCCACAACAAAACCTGCATCCGTTTCATTCCCAGGACAAATCAACCTGATTACCTCAGCATAGAGAGTCAAGATGGGTGAGAACCACTGCACCATTCCCAGTGTCTGTAAAAAAAAAAAAATGTTGTTCTTTATTTCTCATTTGATGCAGTGTCTATCTGTTGACCTGGTTAATCTCTTGTTATTTCTCTTAGATGCTTCTCCGATGTGGGCAGATCGGGTGGCGCTCAGGTGCTCTCTCTTAGCAGGTCGGGTTGTGTTTACTACGGCATCGCCGAGCACGAGCTAAACCATGCACTTGGTTTCTACCACGAGCATTCTAGGAGTGATCGCGACAGCTACGTGACCATCAACTGGGAAAACATCGACCCATCATCAAAGTCTAGTTTTAAGCTGAGGAACACCAACAACCTCAACACGACGTACGACTACTCTTCTGTGATGCACTATGGAAGAACAGCTTTCTCCATCAACGGTCTGGACACCATCACTCCCATTCCTGATCCGTCAGTGGAGATCGGACAGAGAACGGAACTGTCTGCCATCGACATCCTGAGGATCAACAAGCTCTACAAATGCTGAAATTCTTCAGAAATGTTGACTTGATTAAACTTTGCTGTAACATTGTGTAACTGGCAAAGATATAGGACCCAGTAATGACTTCATTGCTGTGCTAACAAAATATGGAATCATACAATAAAATGGCTACAAGCATCTTTTTCATAGCGTGAGCTTTAATAATGTATTTCACCTAAACCACATCAAACAGTTTTTAATCATCCCAGAATCATCAATGCTGAAAAAGGTCTATGGTCACACCTTTAATATACAATTTGCATCTCATACAAGTACCGTAATTTTATTAAATACCATTTTGTATAAATGTAATGGCACATTGACATGTCTGACTACTTATGAGTATAAACATTATTTGTTTAAGGACAGTCATCAAATATAGTGTCAGAAAACGGGGGTGACTTTGTGATTAAATTCAGAGCCAAATGCAGGGATAGCTAAAAACATGCTTTATTAAATAAAACATAACACAAAAAAAGGAAACACTGGGAGAAAGAAGAGAAAACCGGTACTCAAAGAAACATGTCAGAGACACAAAGATGCCACAAAGACGAGGATTCCGCGCTGCACGAGGCAATGTGACCGGAATAAATAAGGAGACAATTAGACACATGAGGAACAGGTGTGCTAAAGCGGGAAGATATTAGACACGGGCGGGGCAGACACCTGAACACGAAACGAAAACAAAAGACACACGGCACAAGAAAAAAGTCCGGGCTATATCCTGACATATAGGCTCAACTGCAGAAGTCACGGCCTGTGAGAAATCCTAATGTACCAGGCCCTGTTGTTAGAATGTTGTTTAAATATTTGTCCCAAAAGATTATTCCAGGGAGTTGTTGTGGAGATTTGGTCATGCTGTCTTTGAATTTTGCTTCACTCTGTTGGACACCCAAACGCAGGATAGCAAAACAAACGGGGTTTAATAACAAAGGAAACACTAAACAACACACGGACTAAAGACAGGACAAGACAACAGTAGATTCCGCGCTTCACGAGGCAACGCGGCACAGTTAAATACACAGGGTAATCACAAATAGGAAACAGGTGTGTAGACAGGGAGGAGCAGACGAAGGCAGGGCAGACACGTGACGAGGAACGTAAACAGATGCACGTGGCCAAAGTCCGGGCTGCAGTTTGTATAAATGCATTGTGTATGTATAGTCCAGTGTTGAATTGTTGGAGTTAAAGTGCAGTGTGTGGCATACCGTATTGTGGAAGTATGCTGTAGGGTGTATTAGTTATGACTGTTAATTAGTCTGATGGGAAAAAGCTATCCTTCAGTCGGCTAGTGCGGGATCGGATGCTGCAGAGGCGTCTTCCTGAGGGAAGCAGAGAGAGCAGTCTGTGCTGAATTATCATCAATCTAGTCTGAACTAATTTTTGGATTATTTTAGTCCAGCGGGTCGCCGCCGCTGTGGATTAGCACAGGACCCTGTTGACTCGTCCATAGTCATAAACGGAGAGAAGTAGCGCCGGTTACAATGTTCTTCCGCAAGACGCATGCAGTTCTGTTTATTAACTGCTAGACTGCAGGGGTGGCCAACCCGCCTCTCCCGAACCGCATGCGGCTCTTTGCCCGGTTTCATGTGTCTCTTACGTTCATATCGAAGTTTGTATTTGTGTCTTTTTAATGTGCGTGTTCGCTTCGCTTGAGTTCAATATGGTATTTTCGTCAAACACGCATGTGAGTGGGATGAAAATACCTCAAAGTTTCCCAGTAGAAGCAAGATCATTTGAGTAAACAATTTGTGTCAAGTTCACTCTTTAAATGGCAGGGAAAAAAAATGTGATGTTCAAGTGTGCCCATGAGTATGATGTGGCTCTTTGCGGTAACACAGTAAAAAATGTGGCTTTTGTTCTCTGACTGGTTGGCCACCTCTGTGCTAGAGCGTGAAACAAAAACAGCAGCGCGACAAATAAACTGCGTACCTGTGTAGTGCGTACGTGAGACCACCAAGCCAAAGCAGCAGAGACAGAAGAGAGCTGTTCAGACTTAGGGGATAAGGACACTGGTCCTAAACAGTTAAAGCTGTCTCAATACCCTCATACTCAGTTTGTCACACAAAAAAGAGCCTTTCAAGAACAGTGGTTCAAAAGTTTCAGATGGCTGGAATACTCAGCTAGACAAAATGCTGCTTTCTGCTTTGCTTGTAGGGTATTTGGCAAAAATGTCAGAAAGGATGCACTTGTTAATGATGGAGTTAATAACTGGCAAAATCAACACAGTCACATAAGGACAGTGTGGTTTGTTGGAACAGCTACAAAGCAAGCCTGTCAAAAGGGAATGTTGTAGAGCAGATAGAGGCAGCAAGTACCACTGAAATTAGTGAAAGAAGGCAGTACCTAGAGCGTATTATGGCAGTAACCTGCTTCTTGGGGAAGCAAGGCATAGCATTCAGAGGTCATTATGAAACGGATGAAAGTCACAACAAAGGCAATTTCCTAGAGTCCATATCACTTCTGACCAAATTTGATCCCTTTTTGCAGAGATACACAGCCCCTTCAAACACCACGTACCTCTCATATGATAGCCAAAATGAGATGATAGAGTGCTGTTCAGAAGAACTAACAGAAAATATCATCAGTGAGATAAAGGGAGCAAATATGTATGCCATTATGGCTGATGAGGCCAGGGATGGAAAGACAGAACAGTTGGCACTCTGTGTTAGATATGTGTCTGTTGACGGTGCCGTCAAAGAAAGGTTCCTAGCCCTTACAGAGGTGTCACAGTTTGATGCTACTTCGATAACAGCTGCAATTAAAATCAGTTGGTAAAGAAGGGAATTGATCAGTTGAAATGTGTGGCACAGACCTACGATGGGGCAGCTGTCATTAGTGGGGATGTTGGAGGTGTACAAGCCCATTTTTAAAAAAAGCAGGCAATTTATGTGCATTGCTATGCACATGAGTTAAATCTTGTTTTTCGTCACACATGCAAATCTGTCTCTGAAGCCACAGAGTTCTTCAACATGCTGGAAAGTCTCCATTCTTTTATTAGTGTCTCCCTTGTAAACCACCATAAATTTGTGGACACTCAAAAGAAGGGTTGCAGCCAAGAGAACTTGTGCAGTTGTCAACTACATGCTGGGCATGCCAGCTTCATTCAGTGACCGCAGTGATTGATAATTTCCCTGCTATCATTGAGTGCCTCTCCACAATCAAGACACCTACAGCAGTTGGATTGAGGGCAAAACTCAGTAAATTCTCCTCAGTGTATTTGCAGATGGTTTTCCACACTCTCCTGTCTGTAACAGAAGGTTTACACAGATACCTACAGTACAGAAGGAGACCATTGACATTGACCAAGCAGTGACATACAAAAATACAATGACTGACACCATGAATCAGAAATGCAGTAATACCACTGCTTCAGATCTGTACTCCAGAACAATAGCTATGTGTGAGGCAAAGCAGATAGCAGTAGAATCATCCTCAGGACAGAGGCAGAAGACAAAGAGAATGGATGAATATGTTGTTGAGTCAACTTGTGGGGCAGGCAGTGAAACCTGTGGCTCTTCAGAGTCTGAAGATCTCAAGAGGAAACTTTTGTTTCCTTGTCTGGAACGAATGATCTGTGAACTTGAGAGGCGTTTTTCTGGTGTGAATGAGGATGTGCTCAATGGAATTCAGGCATGCAGTACAACCTCAGGCCATTTCTTGTTTGAGCCTCATCTGACAGCACTGGCTCTGCATTACCATATTGAACTTAAGTCCCAGGAAGTGATAGTTGCAAAAAACTATCTGAAGCGCAAGAGTGAGGCTGGTAAAGTTCAGGACATGCTAGCAGAGTACAGACTCCTAGATTCAGAAATGTTCCCTTCACTGAAAGCTGTTATGCAGGTTGCCTTGACAATACCAGTTAGCAGCTGTACACGTGAACGGTCTTTTAGTGCCTTGCGTCGGCTCCATACATGGCTCAGGAGGACCACAGGCCAAAGCAGACTCCAGCACCTAGCTGTGATGTCAATTGAGAAGAAGTTGCTTGAAGAAATTGAACACCAAAGGGTCATTGACAGTTTTGCCAACCTCAAAGTGCAGAGACATAGATTAACTCTCCCAGAGTAGAGCCAAATGGGGATTCAGGGGAAGTGATTCAAATATTTCCCTCTCTTTCTTTTTTTTATATCTTTACTTTTTATATAATTTAAAGAAGATCAATTACATTTTGTTGTCCAGGTTCCTGTGACTTTGTTCAATAAAGTTGAATCTGATCTAACCAATCTGATGACTGTTGATACAAAAGGAGGCACATGGAGTTAACGGTCAGGAAAACAGCTGAGTGAAGAAGGTTTTGTGTTTGTTACAGGGGGCTGTCTGTGTGAACTCTCACAATTAAGCTGGTGTTCTAAAAAAAAATCTGGATTTTGGAGTTAGTTGAATCAATGTTAAAATGATGAAGTTATGTTTAAATAGACATATTTTTTGTTTTTGTGTAAAAAGAGAGTGGGTGGTGGCAGTGGGGCTCATTGGGTGCTCAGCACCCCTAAAGCTCTGACCCTAGAATCGCCCCTGACTCGTAGTAAGGTACTGTACGTACCAAAAGCCTGTCATCGTTCTGAGTACTTAAATTGTACCCAATTGATAAGGTATTAGACTTAACAAACGTTTGGAATCAAAGACATAGCGGTCGATTAGTAACCAGGGGATTTCTCTATATGGGTGTCTCTACTGATGATTTGTTTAGTTCTCCAACACATTGACGGTACAGTCTTTCAGCTTGAGTGTCTGGATTCTGTGGTCAGTTTTTATTCTTGTGTCTTCAGTGTAACAGAAATGACATCTGCATTCTCGTAGTTGGAACCTAGACAATAAGATGTTGTGAAGTCAAACCCGGGGGAAAATCACGTTCCTCATTTTAGTATTTTTGGCTCCTGGATATGAGATGAATTTATTTGTGTGGCACGGCACAAGACTTGATGTTTGATCACCTTCAGCCAGCACTTTCAAAGACAGGTTGAACATAAACACTTTCCTGTTACTGTGTTTCCTGGATGTCAATGAATGAGTTGGGCAAGAACATGGGTAGAGCTCGATTTCACGACTAGATCACTGAACGCCTAGCTCCAATCCCAATACCCTACTCTTTCCAAATCCACTAGAAAGACCGGTGTGGGTCAAGAAGTACTATGACAGTAGCTGATGTAAAATGATAACATAGATCATCAGTCTTCAAATAGACTTGAAAATGGTGAGTAATGCTGCACGTTTCATTCCAAATGAAGCAGCAAGTTCACCTTACCTTACCTGAGTACTCAACTTGTCTGCATTCTCAAACAAGTATTAGCTGCAGATTGTGCTTCTCCAGAGCCAAAAATAATAATAATTGGAAATTTTGCAAGATAAATCTACATGACCTGAAGCTATTAAGATCAGATATTCATACAGAGACTGTTTACCTTGGTTTAACTCCTAAGTTCGTCAAATTTACAAGTCTCTCCCTAAGACTAAAGCCTGAAAAATAGATCTATAAGAAGTCATTAAGAGCTACAGCCTATCCCTTACTCCTGAATATCCAAACAAATTCCTGACTCCTGTTCTGCTTCAGCAAGGCATTAAAATGAGTTTTGAGTCCAGAGGATCCTCCCTTTAGGTCCACAAATTAGACAATAGACACTAACGCCTAGAGTTAATCCCTGAAAACCACGCCAAGTTGGTTCTGTGTATGTACCTGTGTATAAAAAGCCCGGAATAAAGGTTGGCAGTCACTGAGCTACGGTGAAGGAGCATCCAGATCATCTCCCAACACTGAAGCATCATGGAGTCCAGAGCATCCCTCTCCATTCTAGCCTTGCTGATTGGCTTCACGCAAGCCCTCTATCTCAACCAACCTGAGCATGTGGACATCACGTCAAGGATTCTCACTATCAACAACGGTCTGATAACTCCCTAATCTCAACCTCACTGCACCAGCATTATTACTGCTTAACGTTCTACAGTTATGGGCTTAGAACCTGTCTTGTTCTAAGATATGGGTTTTGCAATTATTTCTTTCGTTCTTTATTTTGCTTGCTTGCACCAGTGAGAGAAACTCTGCTGGTAAAAGTTTTATTTGACAAAAGAATGCATGACTCAAAATGCTAAGAGACCACCATTAGTACTGCTTATTGGTTTTGCTGTAATTATCCCTTTTTGTTTCTCTGGATGAAGGATCCAGCAAAGAGTTGTTGGAGGGAGACATACTCTTGCCAAGAACCAGGAATGCTCTGGTCTGCAGTGACAACAGCTGCTTTTGGAAGAAGTCCTCAAATGGCCTGGTGCAGGTGCCTTACGTATTGAGCAATGTTTTCTGTAAGTGAAAGACTTCCTTATTCACATTGTCCACTTATGACACATCTCTGTTTTTATCTTTTTAACGTGTTGCCCATGTTCTTTACAGCTTCCTCTGACAGGACTGTTATTACCAATGCCATGGCTTCCTTCCACAACAAAACCTGCATCCGTTTTGTTTCCAGGACAAATCAAACTGATTACCTCAGCATTGAGAGCAAAGACGGGTGAGAACCACCAAACCTTTCCCTCTAACATTTAATGGAGTTATTTGGTGTCTCCTAATGTGCCCATATGTTAATGTTAGTGACATGGTGGATCCCACTCTCTTTTCTCTCAGATGCTACTCTTATGTGGGCAAAACAGGTGGTGCTCAAGTGGTCTCTCTCAGCAGGTTGGGCTGTGTTTACTACGGCATCACCGAGCACGAGCTAAACCATGCACTTGGTTTCCACCACGAGCATACTAGGAGTGATCGCGACAGTTACGTGACCATCAACTGGGAAAACATCAACCCATCCACAACATCTAATTTTAAGCTGAAGAAAACCAACAACCTCAAAACACCATACGACTACTCTTCTGTTATGCACTATGGAAGAACAGCTTTCTCCATCAACGGTCTGGACACCATCACTCCCATTCCTGATCCGTCAGTGGAGATCGGACAGAGAACGGAACTGTCTGCCATCGACATCCTGAGGATCAACAAGCTCTACAAATGCTGAAATTCTTCAGAAATATTGACTTGATTAAACTTTGCTGTAACATTGTGTAACTGTCAAAGATAGAGGACCCAGTATTGACTTCATTGCTGTGCTAACAAAATATGGAATCATACAATAAAATGGCTACAAGCATCTTTTTCATAGCGTGAGCTTTAATAATGTATTTCACCTAAACCACATCAAACAGTTTTTAATTATCCCAGAATCATCAATGCTGAAAAAGGTGTATAGTCACATCCTCAATATTCAATTTGCATATCATACAAGTACCGTAATTTTATTAAATATCATTTTGTATAAATGTAATTGCACTTTGACATGTCTGACTACTTATGAGTATAAACATTATTTGTTTAAGGACAGTCATCAAATATAGTGTCAGAAAACGGGGGTGACTTTGTGATTAAATTCAGAGCCAAATGCAGGGATAGCTAAAAACATGCTTTATTAAATAAAACATAACACAAAAAAAGGGAAACACTGGGAGAAAGAAGAGAAAACCGGTACTCAAAGAAACATGTCAGAGACACAAAGATGCCACAAAGACGAGGATTCCGCGCTGCACGAGGCAATGTGACCGGAATAAATAAGGAGACAATTAGACACATGAGGAACAGGTGTGCTAAAGCGGGAAGATATTAGACACGGGCGGGGCAGACACCTGAACACGAAACGAAAACAAAAATACACACGGCACAAGAAAAAAGTCCGGGCTATATCCTGACATATAGGCTCAACTGCAGAAGTCACGGCCTGTGAGAAATCCTAATGTACCAGGCCCTGTTGTTAGAATGTTGTTTAAATATTTGTCCCAAAATATTGGATTATTCCAGGGAGTTGTTGTGGAGATTTGGTAATGCTGTCTTTGAATTTTGCTTCACTCTGTTGGACAGTTCAAGATACTTTGGGTGAAAGTGAAAAATGAGGCTTAGAAATACACCAAAATAGTCCACAACACATTCTTTCAGCTGAGGAATATGCTTGAATTAGACAACGTTATTATTACCACAGCGGTGGCAGCTGCAGGTAGCTTGAACAGAGACACACAAGATAGCTTTGTCTCAAGATGTATTCTGGCTTCGGGTTCTCGTAGTAAGGTACTGTACGTACCAAAGACCTGTCATCGTTCTGAGTACTTAAATTGATTCTTTAGAAATTTCCCTGTCACTGTACCCAATTGATAAGGTATTAGACTTAACAAACTTTTGGAATCAAACACATAGCGGTCGATTAGTAACCAGGGGATTTCTCTATATGGGTGTCTCTACTGATGATTGGTTTAGTTCTCCAACACATTGACGGTACAATCTTTCAGCTTGAGTGTCTGGATTCTGTGGTCAGTTTTTATTCTTGTGTCTTCAATGTAACAGAAATGACATCTGCATTCTCGTAGTTGGAACCTAAACAATAAGATGTTGTGAAGTCAAAGCCGAGGGAAAATCACGTTCCTTGTTTTAGTATTTGTGGCTCCTGGATATGAGGTGAATTTTTTTGTGTAGCACGGAACAAGATTTGATGTTTGATCACCTTCAGCCAGCATTTTCAAAGACAGGTTGAACATAAACACTTTCCTGTTACTGTTGTGAGTGCAGGATAAAACGGGACCCAAATGCAGGATAGCAAAACAGAACAGGGATTTATTAACTAAAAGGACACCAAACAGGACACAGACAAAGACAACAGTGGACAACAGTACAAAACAGTACAACTCAGTAGATTCCGCGCTGCACAAGGCAACGCGGCACGGTTAAATAGACACAGGTAATTACAAAAGGAAACAGGTGTGTGGAAACGGGAGGAGCAGACAAAGGCGGGGCAGACACGTGACGAGGAACATAACAAATGCACGTGGCCAAAGTCCGGGCTAAGTCCTGACAGTACCCCCCTTCAAAGCGCGGCTCCCGATGCGCCAATCCATCCTGACAATCCCAATGGGGTCCAGGTGGGGATAGCAAGGCACACGGCGAGGCAGGTGGGGGGAGCAAGGCACACGGTGAGGCAGGTGGGGGAGCAAGGCACACGGCGAGGCAGGTGGGGAGAGCAAGGCACACGGCGAGGCAGGTGGGGGGAGCAAGGCACATGGCAGCGTAGCCAGAGAGGGCCGAGCGACGTCCACAGCCGAGCTGAAGGGCCGAGCGACGTCCACCACCGAGCTGAAGGGCCGGGCGACGTCCACCGCCGAGCTGAAAGGCAGAGCGACGTCCACCGCTGAGCTAAAGGGCCGAGCAACGTCCACAGCCGAGCTGAAGGGTCGAGCGACGTTCATAGCCGAGCTGAAGGGCCGAGCGCAACCCCCTACACGAGTCCAGAACACCAGGGGGGAGGGGGAGTCTTCCGCCCCGGGGCAAACAATAAATAAATAAATAATAATAAAAAAATCCCCCTAGGGCAAAAACATACGGGCCTGCCACACCCACCGCGGACAGAAAGTGGAGCGGCGTCCTCCACGGGAAAACCAGGAAGTGGAGCGACGTCCCTCACCTGAAAAAATACGGACCAATGTCACCCAGAAAACAAAAATCCCAAGAAACAAAACAGTCCAAAACGAAAAAATACACCCACAAAAAATACTCCCACAGTCTGACTTGAAAATGGTGAGTAATGCTGCACGTTTCATACCAAATGAAGCAGCAAGTTCAACTTACTTTACCTGAGTAGTCAATTTGTCTGCATTCTCAAACAAGTATTAGCTGCAGATTGTGCTTCTCCAAAGCCAATAATATTAATAATCGGAAATGTTGCAAAAAAAATCTACATGACCTGAAGCTATTGAGATCAGATATTCATACAGAGACTGTTTACCTTGGTTTAACTCCTAAGTTTGTCAAATTTACAAGTCACTCCCTAAGACTAGAGCCTGAAAGATAGATCTATAAGAAGTCATTAAGAGCTACAGCCTATCCCTTACTCCTGAATATCCAAACAAATTCCTGACTCCTGTTCTGCTTCAGCAAGGCATTAAAATGAGTTTTGAGTCCAGAGGATCCTCCCTTTAGGTCCACAAATTAGACAGTAGACACTAACACCTAGAGTTAATCCCTGAAAACCACACCAAGTTGGTTCTGTTTGTGTACCTGTGTATAAAAAGCCCGGAATAAAGGTTGGCAGTCACTGAGCTACGGTGAAGGAGCATCCAGATCATCTCCCAACACTGAAGCATCATGGAGTCCAGAGCATCTCTCTCCATTCTAGCCTTGCTGATTGGCTTCACGCAAGCCCTCTATCTCAACCAACCTGAGCACGTTGATATCACGTCAAGGATTCTCACTATCAACAACGGTCTGATAACTCCCTAATCTCAACCTCACTGCACCAGCATTATTACTGCTTAACGTTCTACAGTTATGGGCCTAGAACCTGTCTTGTTCTAAGATATGGATTTTGCAATTATTTCTTTCGTTCTTTATTTTGCTTGCTTGCACCAGTGAGAGAAACTCTGCTGGTGAAAGTTTTATTTGACAAAAGAATGCATGACTCAAAATGCTAAGAGACCACCATTAGTACTGCTTATTGGTTTTGCTGTAATTATCCCTTTTTGTTTCTCTGGATGAAGGATCCAGCAAAGAGTTGTTGGAGGGAGACATACTCTTGCCAAGAACCAGGAATGCTCTGGTCTGCCGTGACAACAGCTGCTTTTGGAAGAAGTCCTCAAATGGCCTGGTGCAGGTGCCTTACGTATTGAGCAATGTTTTCTGTAAGTGAAAGACTTCCTTATTCACATTGTCCACTTATGACACATCTCTGTTTATATCTCTTTAACGTTTTGCACATGTTCTTTACAGCTTCCTCTGACAGGACTGTTATTACCAATGCCATGGCTTCCTTCCACAACAAAACCTGCATCCGTTTCATTCCCAGGACAAATCAACCTGATTACCTCAGCATAGAGAGTCAAGATGGGTGAGAACCACTGCACCATTCCCAGTGTCTGTAAAAAAAAAAAAATGTTGTTCTTTATTTCTCATTTGATGCAGTGTCTATCTGTTGACCTGGTTAATCTCTTGTTATTTCTCTTAGATGCTTCTCCGATGTGGGCAGATCGGGTGGCGCTCAGGTGCTCTCTCTTAGCAGGTCGGGTTGTGTTTACTACGGCATCGCCGAGCACGAGCTAAACCATGCACTTGGTTTCTACCACGAGCATTCTAGGAGTGATCGCGACAGCTACGTGACCATCAACTGGGAAAACATCGACCCATCATCAAAGTCTAGTTTTAAGCTGAGGAACACCAACAACCTCAACACGACGTACGACTACTCTTCTGTGATGCACTATGGAAGAACAGCTTTCTCCATCAACGGTCTGGACACCATCACTCCCATTCCTGATCCGTCAGTGGAGATCGGACAGAGAACGGAACTGTCTGCCATCGACATCCTGAGGATCAACAAGCTCTACAAATGCTGAAATTCTTCAGAAATGTTGACTTGATTAAACTTTGCTGTAACATTGTGTAACTGGCAAAGATATAGGACCCAGTAATGACTTCATTGCTGTGCTAACAAAATATGGAATCATACAATAAAATGGCTACAAGCATCTTTTTCATAGCGTGAGCTTTAATAATGTATTTCACCTAAACCACATCAAACAGTTTTTAATCATCCCAGAATCATCAATGCTGAAAAAGGTCTATGGTCACACCTTTAATATACAATTTGCATCTCATACAAGTACCGTAATTTTATTAAATACCATTTTGTATAAATGTAATGGCACATTGACATGTCTGACTACTTATGAGTATAAACATTATTTGTTTAAGGACAGTCATCAAATATAGTGTCAGAAAACGGGGGTGACTTTGTGATTAAATTCAGAGCCAAATGCAGGGATAGCTAAAAACATGCTTTATTAAATAAAACATAACACAAAAAAAGGAAACACTGGGAGAAAGAAGAGAAAACCGGTACTCAAAGAAACATGTCGGAGACACAAAGATGCCACAAAGACGAGGATTCTGCGCTGCACGAGGCAATGTGACCGGAATAAATAAGGAGACAATTAGACACATGAGGAACAGGTGTGCTAAAGCGGGAAGATATTAGACATGGGCGGGGCAGACACCTGAACACGAAATGAAAACAAAAATACACACGGCACAAGAAAAAAGTCCGGGCTATATCCTGACATATAGGCTCAACTGCAGAAGTCACGGCCTGTGAGAAATCCTAATGTACCAGGCCCTGTTGTTAGAATGTTGTTTAAATATTTGTCCCAAAAGATTATTCCAGGGAGTTGTTGTGGAGATTTGGTCATGCTGTCTTTGAATTTTGCTTCACTCTGTTGGACACCCAAACGCAGGATAGCAAAACAAACGGGGTTTAATAACAAAGGAAACACTAAACAACACACGGACTAAAGACAGGACAAGACAACAGTAGATTCCGCGCTTCACGAGGCAACGCGGCACAGTTAAATACACAGGGTAATCACAAATAGGAAACAGGTGTGTAGACAGGGAGGAGCAGACGAAGGCAGGGCAGACACGTGACGAGGAACGTAAACAGATGCACGTGGCCAAAGTCCGGGCTGCAGTTTGTATAAATGCATTGTGTATGTATAGTCCAGTGTTGAATTGTTGGAGTTAAAGTGCAGTGTGTGGCATACCGTATTGTGGAAGTATGCTGTAGGGTGTATTAGTTATGACTGTTAATTAGTCTGATGGGAAAAAGCTATCCTTCAGTCGGCTAGTGCGGGATCGGATGCTGCAGAGGCGTCTTCCTGAGGGAAGCAGAGAGAGCAGTCTGTGCTGAATTATCATCAATCTAGTCTGAACTAATTTTTGGATTATTTTAGTCCAGCGGGTCGCCGCCGCTGTGGATTAGCACAGGACCCTGTTGACTCGTCCATAGTCATAAACGGAGAGAAGTAGCGCCGGTTACAATGTTCTTCCGCAAGACGCATGCAGTTCTGTTTATTAACTGCTAGACTGCAGGGGTGGCCAACCCGCCTCTCCCGAACCGCATGCGGCTCTTTGCCCGGTTTCATGTGTCTCTTACGTTCATATCGAAGTTTGTATTTGTGTCTTTTTAATGTGCGTGTTCGCTTCGCTTGAGTTCAATATGGTATTTTCGTCAAACACGCATGTGAGTGGGATGAAAATACCTCAAAGTTTCCCAGTAGAAGCAAGATCATTTGAGTAAACAATTTGTGTCAAGTTCACTCTTTAAATGGCAGGGGAAAAAAATGTGATGTTCAAGTGTGCCCATGAGTATGATGTGGCTCTTTGCGGTAACACAGTAAAAAATGTGGCTTTTGTTCTCTGACTGGTTGGCCACCTCTGTGCTAGAGCGTGAAACAAAAACAGCAGCACGACAAATAAACTGCGTACCTGTGTAGTGCGTACGTGAGACCACCAAGCCAAAGCAGCAGAGACAGAAGAGAGCTGTTCAGACTTAGGGGATAAGGACACTGGTCCTAAACAGTTAAAGCTGTCTCAATACCCTCATACTCAGTTTGTCACACAAAAAAGAGCCTTTCAAGAACAGTGGTTCAAAAGTTTCAGATGGCTGGAATACTCAGCTAGACAAAATGCTGCTTTCTGCTTTGCTTGTAGGGTATTTGGCAAAAATGTCAGAAAGGATGCACTTGTTAATGATGGAGTTAATAACTGGCAAAATCAACACAGTCACATAAGGACAGTGTGGTTTGTTGGAACAGCTACAAAGCAAGCCTGTCAAAAGGGAATGTTGTAGAGCAGATAGAGGCAGCAAGTACCACTGAAATTAGTGAAAGAAGGCAGTACCTAGAGCGTATTATGGCAGTAACCTGCTTCTTGGGGAAGCAAGGCATAGCATTCAGAGGTCATTATGAAACGGATGAAAGTCACAACAAAGGCAATTTCCTAGAGTCCATATCACTTCTGACCAAATTTGATCCCTTTTTGCAGAGATACACAGCCCCTTCAAACACCACGTACCTCTCATATGATAGCCAAAATGAGATGATAGAGTGCTGTTCAGAAGAACTAACAGAAAATATCATCAGTGAGATAAAGGGAGCAAATATGTATGCCATTATGGCTGATGAGGCCAGGGATGGAAAGACAGAACAGTTGGCACTCTGTGTTAGATATGTGTCTGTTGACGGTGCCGTCAAAGAAAGGTTCCTAGCCCTTACAGAGGTGTCACAGTTTGATGCTACTTCGATAACAGCTGCAATTAAAATCAGTTGGTAAAGAAGGGAATTGATCAGTTGAAATGTGTGGCACAGACCTACGATGGGGCAGCTGTCATTAGTGGGGATGTTGGAGGTGTACAAGCCCATTTTTAAAAAAAGCAGGCAATTTATGTGCATTGCTATGCACATGAGTTAAATCTTGTTTTTCGTCACACATGCAAATCTGTCTCTGAAGCCACAGAGTTCTTCAACATGCTGGAAAGTCTCCATTCTTTTATTAGTGTCTCCCTTGTAAACCACCATAAATTTGTGGACACTCAAAAGAAGGGTTGCAGCCAAGAGAACTTGTGCAGTTGTCAACTACATGCTGGGCATGCCAGCTTCATTCAGTGACCGCAGTGATTGATAATTTCCCTGCTATCATTGAGTGCCTCTCCACAATCAAGACACCTACAGCAGTTGGATTGAGGGCAAAACTCAGTAAATTCTCCTCAGTGTATTTGCAGATGGTTTTCCACACTCTCCTGTCTGTAACAGAAGGTTTACACAGATACCTACAGTACAGAAGGAGACCATTGACATTGACCAAGCAGTGACATACAAAAATACAATGACTGACACCATGAATCAGAAATGCAGTAATACCACTGCTTCAGATCTGTACTCCAGAACAATAGCTATGTGTGAGGCAAAGCAGATAGCAGTAGAATCATCCTCAGGACAGAGGCAGAAGACAAAGAGAATGGATGAATATGTTGTTGAGTCAACTTGTGGGGCAGGCAGTGAAACCTGTGGCTCTTCAGAGTCTGAAGATCTCAAGAGGAAACTTTTGTTTCCTTGTCTGGAACGAATGATCTGTGAACTTGAGAGGCGTTTTTCTGGTGTGAATGAGGATGTGCTCAATGGAATTCAGGCATGCAGTACAACCTCAGGCCATTTCTTGTTTGAGCCTCATCTGACAGCACTGGCTCTGCATTACCATATTGAACTTAAGTCCCAGGAAGTGATAGTTGCAAAAAACTATCTGAAGCGCAAGAGTGAGGCTGGTAAAGTTCAGGACATGCTAGCAGAGTACAGACTCCTAGATTCAGAAATGTTCCCTTCACTGAAAGCTGTTATGCAGGTTGCCTTGACAATACCAGTTAGCAGCTGTACACGTGAACGGTCTTTTAGTGCCTTGCGTCGGCTCCATACATGGCTCAGGAGGACCACAGGCCAAAGCAGACTCCAGCACCTAGCTGTGATGTCAATTGAGAAGAAGTTGCTTGAAGAAATTGAACACCAAAGGGTCATTGACAGTTTTGCCAACCTCAAAGTGCAGAGACATAGATTAACTCTCCCAGAGTAGAGCCAAATGGGGATTCAGGGGAAGTGATTCAAATATTTCCCTCTCTTTCTTTTTTTTATATCTTTACTTTTTATATAATTTAAAGAAGATCAATTACATTT
The DNA here is from genome assembly GCF_030014155.1 of Tachysurus vachellii. Taxonomy (NCBI): domain Eukaryota; kingdom Metazoa; phylum Chordata; class Actinopteri; order Siluriformes; family Bagridae; genus Tachysurus; species Tachysurus vachellii. The sequence goes on along the minus strand of NC_083482.1, from coordinate 861,965 downwards.
TGTTGTCCAGGTTCCTGTGACTTTGTTCAATAAAGTTGAATCTGATCTAACCAATCTGATGACTGTTGATACAAAAGGAGGCACATGGAGTTAACGGTCAGGAAAACAGCTGAGTGAAGAAGGTTTTGTGTTTGTTACAGGGGGCTGTCTGTGTGAACTCTCACAATTAAGCTGGTGTTCTAAAAAAAAATCTGGATTTTGGAGTTAGTTGAATCAATGTTAAAATGATGAAGTTATGTTTAAATAGACATATTTTTTGTTTTTGTGTAAAAAGAGAGTGGGTGGTGGCAGTGGGGCTCATTGGGTGCTCAGCACCCCTAAAGCTCTGACCCTAGAATCGCCCCTGACTCGTAGTAAGGTACTGTACGTACCAAAAGCCTGTCATCGTTCTGAGTACTTAAATTGTACCCAATTGATAAGGTATTAGACTTAACAAACGTTTGGAATCAAAGACATAGCGGTCGATTAGTAACCAGGGGATTTCTCTATATGGGTGTCTCTACTGATGATTTGTTTAGTTCTCCAACACATTGACGGTACAGTCTTTCAGCTTGAGTGTCTGGATTCTGTGGTCAGTTTTTATTCTTGTGTCTTCAGTGTAACAGAAATGACATCTGCATTCTCGTAGTTGGAACCTAGACAATAAGATGTTGTGAAGTCAAACCCGGGGGAAAATCACGTTCCTCATTTTAGTATTTTTGGCTCCTGGATATGAGATGAATTTATTTGTGTGGCACGGCACAAGACTTGATGTTTGATCACCTTCAGCCAGCACTTTCAAAGACAGGTTGAACATAAACACTTTCCTGTTACTGTGTTTCCTGGATGTCAATGAATGAGTTGGGCAAGAACATGGGTAGAGCTCGATTTCACGACTAGATCACTGAACGCCTAGCTCCAATCCCAATACCCTACTCTTTCCAAATCCACTAGAAAGACCGGTGTGGGTCAAGAAGTACTATGACAGTAGCTGATGTAAAATGATAACATAGATCATCAGTCTTCAAATAGACTTGAAAATGGTGAGTAATGCTGCACGTTTCATTCCAAATGAAGCAGCAAGTTCACCTTACCTTACCTGAGTACTCAACTTGTCTGCATTCTCAAACAAGTATTAGCTGCAGATTGTGCTTCTCCAGAGCCAAAAATAATAATAATTGGAAATTTTGCAAGATAAATCTACATGACCTGAAGCTATTAAGATCAGATATTCATACAGAGACTGTTTACCTTGGTTTAACTCCTAAGTTCGTCAAATTTACAAGTCTCTCCCTAAGACTAAAGCCTGAAAAATAGATCTATAAGAAGTCATTAAGAGCTACAGCCTATCCCTTACTCCTGAATATCCAAACAAATTCCTGACTCCTGTTCTGCTTCAGCAAGGCATTAAAATGAGTTTTGAGTCCAGAGGATCCTCCCTTTAGGTCCACAAATTAGACAATAGACACTAACGCCTAGAGTTAATCCCTGAAAACCACGCCAAGTTGGTTCTGTGTATGTACCTGTGTATAAAAAGCCCGGAATAAAGGTTGGCAGTCACTGAGCTACGGTGAAGGAGCATCCAGATCATCTCCCAACACTGAAGCATCATGGAGTCCAGAGCATCCCTCTCCATTCTAGCCTTGCTGATTGGCTTCACGCAAGCCCTCTATCTCAACCAACCTGAGCATGTGGACATCACGTCAAGGATTCTCACTATCAACAACGGTCTGATAACTCCCTAATCTCAACCTCACTGCACCAGCATTATTACTGCTTAACGTTCTACAGTTATGGGCTTAGAACCTGTCTTGTTCTAAGATATGGGTTTTGCAATTATTTCTTTCGTTCTTTATTTTGCTTGCTTGCACCAGTGAGAGAAACTCTGCTGGTAAAAGTTTTATTTGACAAAAGAATGCATGACTCAAAATGCTAAGAGACCACCATTAGTACTGCTTATTGGTTTTGCTGTAATTATCCCTTTTTGTTTCTCTGGATGAAGGATCCAGCAAAGAGTTGTTGGAGGGAGACATACTCTTGCCAAGAACCAGGAATGCTCTGGTCTGCAGTGACAACAGCTGCTTTTGGAAGAAGTCCTCAAATGGCCTGGTGCAGGTGCCTTACGTATTGAGCAATGTTTTCTGTAAGTGAAAGACTTCCTTATTCACATTGTCCACTTATGACACATCTCTGTTTTTATCTTTTTAACGTGTTGCCCATGTTCTTTACAGCTTCCTCTGACAGGACTGTTATTACCAATGCCATGGCTTCCTTCCACAACAAAACCTGCATCCGTTTTGTTTCCAGGACAAATCAAACTGATTACCTCAGCATTGAGAGCAAAGACGGGTGAGAACCACCAAACCTTTCCCTCTAACATTTAATGGAGTTATTTGGTGTCTCCTAATGTGCCCATATGTTAATGTTAGTGACATGGTGGATCCCACTCTCTTTTCTCTCAGATGCTACTCTTATGTGGGCAAAACAGGTGGTGCTCAAGTGGTCTCTCTCAGCAGGTTGGGCTGTGTTTACTACGGCATCACCGAGCACGAGCTAAACCATGCACTTGGTTTCCACCACGAGCATACTAGGAGTGATCGCGACAGTTACGTGACCATCAACTGGGAAAACATCAACCCATCCACAACATCTAATTTTAAGCTGAAGAAAACCAACAACCTCAAAACACCATACGACTACTCTTCTGTTATGCACTATGGAAGAACAGCTTTCTCCATCAACGGTCTGGACACCATCACTCCCATTCCTGATCCGTCAGTGGAGATCGGACAGAGAACGGAACTGTCTGCCATCGACATCCTGAGGATCAACAAGCTCTACAAATGCTGAAATTCTTCAGAAATATTGACTTGATTAAACTTTGCTGTAACATTGTGTAACTGTCAAAGATAGAGGACCCAGTATTGACTTCATTGCTGTGCTAACAAAATATGGAATCATACAATAAAATGGCTACAAGCATCTTTTTCATAGCGTGAGCTTTAATAATGTATTTCACCTAAACCACATCAAACAGTTTTTAATTATCCCAGAATCATCAATGCTGAAAAAGGTGTATAGTCACATCCTCAATATTCAATTTGCATATCATACAAGTACCGTAATTTTATTAAATATCATTTTGTATAAATGTAATTGCACTTTGACATGTCTGACTACTTATGAGTATAAACATTATTTGTTTAAGGACAGTCATCAAATATAGTGTCAGAAAACGGGGGTGACTTTGTGATTAAATTCAGAGCCAAATGCAGGGATAGCTAAAAACATGCTTTATTAAATAAAACATAACACAAAAAAAGGGAAACACTGGGAGAAAGAAGAGAAAACCGGTACTCAAAGAAACATGTCAGAGACACAAAGATGCCACAAAGACGAGGATTCCGCGCTGCACGAGGCAATGTGACCGGAATAAATAAGGAGACAATTAGACACATGAGGAACAGGTGTGCTAAAGCGGGAAGATATTAGACACGGGCGGGGCAGACACCTGAACACGAAACGAAAACAAAAATACACACGGCACAAGAAAAAAGTCCGGGCTATATCCTGACATATAGGCTCAACTGCAGAAGTCACGGCCTGTGAGAAATCCTAATGTACCAGGCCCTGTTGTTAGAATGTTGTTTAAATATTTGTCCCAAAATATTGGATTATTCCAGGGAGTTGTTGTGGAGATTTGGTAATGCTGTCTTTGAATTTTGCTTCACTCTGTTGGACAGTTCAAGATACTTTGGGTGAAAGTGAAAAATGAGGCTTAGAAATACACCAAAATAGTCCACAACACATTCTTTCAGCTGAGGAATATGCTTGAATTAGACAACGTTATTATTACCACAGCGGTGGCAGCTGCAGGTAGCTTGAACAGAGACACACAAGATAGCTTTGTCTCAAGATGTATTCTGGCTTCGGGTTCTCGTAGTAAGGTACTGTACGTACCAAAGACCTGTCATCGTTCTGAGTACTTAAATTGATTCTTTAGAAATTTCCCTGTCACTGTACCCAATTGATAAGGTATTAGACTTAACAAACTTTTGGAATCAAACACATAGCGGTCGATTAGTAACCAGGGGATTTCTCTATATGGGTGTCTCTACTGATGATTGGTTTAGTTCTCCAACACATTGACGGTACAATCTTTCAGCTTGAGTGTCTGGATTCTGTGGTCAGTTTTTATTCTTGTGTCTTCAATGTAACAGAAATGACATCTGCATTCTCGTAGTTGGAACCTAAACAATAAGATGTTGTGAAGTCAAAGCCGAGGGAAAATCACGTTCCTCGTTTTAGTATTTGTGGCTCCTGGATATGAGGTGAATTTTTTTGTGTAGCACGGAACAAGATTTGATGTTTGATCACCTTCAGCCAGCATTTTCAAAGACAGGTTGAACATAAACACTTTCCTGTTACTGTTGTGAGTGCAGGATAAAACGGGACCCAAATGCAGGATAGCAAAACAGAACAGGGATTTATTAACTAAAAGGACACCAAACAGGACACAGACAAAGACAACAGTGGACAACAGTACAAAACAGTACAACTCAGTAGATTCCGCGCTGCACAAGGCAACGCGGCACGGTTAAATAGACACAGGTAATTACAAAAGGAAACAGGTGTGTGGAAACGGGAGGAGCAGACAAAGGCGGGGCAGACACGTGACGAGGAACATAACAAATGCACGTGGCCAAAGTCCGGGCTAAGTCCTGACAGTACCCCCCTTCAAAGCGCGGCTCCCGATGCGCCAATCCATCCTGACAATCCCAATGGGGTCCAGGTGGGGATAGCAAGGCACACGGCGAGGCAGGTGGGGGGAGCAAGGCACACGGTGAGGCAGGTGGGGGAGCAAGGCACACGGCGAGGCAGGTGGGGAGAGCAAGGCACACGGCGAGGCAGGTGGGGGGAGCAAGGCACATGGCAGCGTAGCCAGAGAGGGCCGAGCGACGTCCACAGCCGAGCTGAAGGGCCGAGCGAAGTCCACCACCGAGCTGAAGGGCCGGGCGACGTCCACCGCCGAGCTGAAAGGCAGAGCGACGTCCACCGCTGAGCTAAAGGGCCGAGCAACGTCCACAGACGAGCTGAAGGGTCGAGCGACGTTCATAGCCGAGCTGAAGGGCCGAGCGCAACCCCCTACACGAGTCCAGAACACCGGGGGGAGGGGGAGTCTTCCGCCCCGGGGCAAACAATAAATAAATAAATAATAATAAAAGAAATCCCCCTAGGGCAAAAACATACGGGCCTGCCACACCCACCGCGGACAGAAAGTGGAGCGGCGTCCTCCACGGGAAAACCAGGAAGTGGAGCGACGTCCCCCAGAGGACCGGTGCGGGGCGATGTCGCAGGAAACCGAGAGAAACAGAAAAACCAAAAAATCGGGCTGGTGACATGGACCGCAACCAGGAAGTGAGGTGAAGCCCCCCTCCGAATACCGGAAGTGGAGCGGCGTCCCTCACCTGAAAAAATGCGGACCAATGTCACCCAGAAAACAAAAATTCCAAGAAACAAAACAGTCCAAAACGAAAAAATACACCCACAAAAAATACTCCCACAGTCTGACTTGAAAATGGTGAGTAATGCTGCACGTTTCATTCCAAATGAAGCAGCAAGTTCAACTTACTTTACCTGAGTAGTCAATTTGTCTGCATTCTCAAACAAGTATTAGCTGCAGATTGTGCTTCTCCAAAGCCAATAATATTAATAATCGGAAATGTTGCAAAAAAAATCTACATGACCTGAAGCTATTGAGATCAGATATTCATACAGAGACTGTTTACCTTGGTTTAACTCCTAAGTTTGTCAAATTTACAAGTCACTCCCTAAGACTAGAGCCTGAAAGATAGATCTATAAGAAGTCATTAAGAGCTACAGCCTATCCCTTACTCCTGAATATCCAAACAAATTCCTGACTCCTGTTCTGCTTCAGCAAGGCATTAAAATGAGTTTTGAGTCCAGAGGATCCTCCCTTTAGGTCCACAAATTAGACAGTAGACACTAACACCTAGAGTTAATCCCTGAAAACCACACCAAGTTGGTTCTGTTTGTGTACCTGTGTATAAAAAGCCCGGAATAAAGGTTGGCAGTCACTGAGCTACGGTGAAGGAGCATCCAGATCATCTCCCAACACTGAAGCATCATGGAGTCCAGAGCATCTCTCTCCATTCTAGCCTTGCTGATTGGCTTCACGCAAGCCCTCTATCTCAACCAACCTGAGCACGTTGATATCACGTCAAGGATTCTCACTATCAACAACGGTCTGATAACTCCCTAATCTCAACCTCACTGCACCAGCATTATTACTGCTTAACGTTCTACAGTTATGGGCCTAGAACCTGTCTTGTTCTAAGATATGGATTTTGCAATTATTTCTTTCGTTCTTTATTTTGCTTGCTTGCACCAGTGAGAGAAACTCTGCTGGTGAAAGTTTTATTTGACAAAAGAATGCATGACTCAAAATGCTAAGAGACCACCATTAGTACTGCTTATTGGTTTTGCTGTAATTATCCCTTTTTGTTTCTCTGGATGAAGGATCCAGCAAAGAGTTGTTGGAGGGAGACATACTCTTGCCAAGAACCAGGAATGCTCTGGTCTGCCGTGACAACAGCTGCTTTTGGAAGAAGTCCTCAAATGGCCTGGTGCAGGTGCCTTACGTATTGAGCAATGTTTTCTGTAAGTGAAAGACTTCCTTATTCACATTGTCCACTTATGACACATCTCTGTTTATATCTCTTTAACGTTTTGCACATGTTCTTTACAGCTTCCTCTGACAGGACTGTTATTACCAATGCCATGGCTTCCTTCCACAACAAAACCTGCATCCGTTTCATTCCCAGGACAAATCAACCTGATTACCTCAGCATAGAGAGTCAAGATGGGTGAGAACCACTGCACCATTCCCAGTGTCTGTAAAAAAAAAAAAATGTTGTTCTTTATTTCTCATTTGATGCAGTGTCTATCTGTTGACCTGGTTAATCTCTTGTTATTTCTCTTAGATGCTTCTCCGATGTGGGCAGATCGGGTGGCGCTCAGGTGCTCTCTCTTAGCAGGTCGGGTTGTGTTTACTACGGCATCGCCGAGCACGAGCTAAACCATGCACTTGGTTTCTACCACGAGCATTCTAGGAGTGATCGCGACAGCTACGTGACCATCAACTGGGAAAACATCGACCCATCATCAAAGTCTAGTTTTAAGCTGAGGAACACCAACAACCTCAACACGACGTACGACTACTCTTCTGTGATGCACTATGGAAGAACAGCTTTCTCCATCAACGGTCTGGACACCATCACTCCCATTCCTGATCCGTCAGTGGAGATCGGACAGAGAACGGAACTGTCTGCCATCGACATCCTGAGGATCAACAAGCTCTACAAATGCTGAAATTCTTCAGAAATGTTGACTTGATTAAACTTTGCTGTAACATTGTGTAACTGGCAAAGATATAGGACCCAGTAATGACTTCATTGCTGTGCTAACAAAATATGGAATCATACAATAAAATGGCTACAAGCATCTTTTTCATAGCGTGAGCTTTAATAATGTATTTCACGTAAACCACATCAAACAGTTTTTAATCATCCCAGAATCATCAATGCTGAAAAAGGTCTATGGTCACACCTTTAATATACAATTTGCATCTCATACAAGTACCGTAATTTTATTAAATACCATTTTGTATAAATGTAATGGCACATTGACATGTCTGACTATTTATGAGTATAAACATTATTTGTTTAAGGACAGTCATCAAATATAGTGTCAGAAAACGGGGGTGACTTTGTGATTAAATTCAGAGCCAAATGCAGGGATAGCTAAAAACATGCTTTATTAAATAAAACATAACACAAAAAAAGGAAACACTGGGAGAAAGAAGAGAAAACCGGTACTCAAAGAAACATGTCGGAGACACAAAGATGCCACAAAGACGAGGATTCTGCGCTGCACGAGGCAATGTGACCGGAATAAATAAGGAGACAATTAGACACATGAGGAACAGGTGTGCTAAAGCGGGAAGATATTAGACATGGGCGGGGCAGACACCTGAACACGAAACGAAAACAAAAATACACACGGCACAAGAAAAAAGTCCGGGCTATATCCTGACATATAGGCTCAACTGCAGAAGTCACGGCCTGTGAGAAATCCTAATGTACCAGGCCCTGTTGTTAGAATGTTGTTTAAATATTTGTCCCAAAAGATTATTCCAGGGAGTTGTTGTGGAGATTTGGTAATGCTGTCTTTGAATTTTGCTTCACTCTGTTGGACAGTTCAAGATACTTTGGGTGAAACTGATAAGTGAGGCTTAGAAATACACCAAAATTGTCCACAACACATTCTTTCAGCTGAGGAATATGCTTGAATTAGACAACGTTATTATTACATCAGCGGTGGCAGCTGCAGTTAGCTTGAACAGAGACACACAAGATAGTTTTGTCTCAAGATGTATTCTGGCTTTGTGTACTCATAGCATGGGCGAGGCTAGCATCTTTTTAGGGGTGCTTCAGCTCAGCACCCCTAAAACTTGGAGTAAGAAATGTTGTTATTCTAAAATCTTTGTTCGTCTTTTACAAGGTTAAATAATGTCCAAATACACCGTAGTTTGTGGTTTAAAATGTATGTGTTAAGGATGAAAATGAAAACATCCCCCTTAACAAATGGTGTCATCCTCTTCTCTTCTTCTACTTCTCCTCTGTACCTGCACCGCTCAGCACGACCGTCATCCAGCATGAAACACACGCAGAGTGAGAACCCGTTATGTAGTGTTGTGAATCAACTAAGTTGCTTCAAAGCTGTGTCTCACGCTTCTTTTCTTTTACCTAGAGTTTTTCCGATTCCGAAACCATATCGGTGAGTCAGTATCCTGAATCAAGTCAAGTCAAGTCAAGTCAAGTCACTTTTATTGTCACATCACCACAGCACATGTGCCTTGGTGAGTGAAATTCTTGGGAGCGTGCTCCAGAAGTTGCAGAACAATTTACATACATGTGAAGTTAATAAACAGTTTAAATTTTGGGTGAAACTGTGCAAAATGCTCATTACCAGGAGAAACTCATGCATAGTCAGTTGTCATGATGTGGATTAGCACAGGACCCTGTTGACTCGTCCATAGTCATAAACGGAGAGAAGTAGCGCCGGTTACAATGTTCTTCCGCAAGACGCATGCAGTTCTGTTTATTAACTGCTAGACTGCAGGGGTGGCCAACCCGCCTCTCCCGAACCGCATGCGGCTCTTTGCCCGGTTTCATGTGTCTCTTACGTTCATATCGAAGTTTGTATTTGTGTCTTTTTAATGTGCGTGTTCGCTTCGCTTGAGTTCAATATGGTATTTTCGTCAAACACGCATGTGAGTGGGATGAAAATACCTCAAAGTTTCCCAGTAGAAGCAAGATCATTTGAGTAAACAATTTGTGTCAAGTTCACTCTTTAAATGGCAGGGAAAAAAAATGTGATGTTCAAGTGTGCCCATGAGTATGATGTGGCTCTTTGCGGTAACACAGTAAAAAATGTGGCTTTTGGTCTCTGACTGGTTGGCCACCTCTGTGCTAGAGCGTGAAACAAAAACAGCAGCGCGACAAATAAACTGCGTACCTGTGTAGTGCGTACGTGAGACCACCAAGCCAAAGCAGCAGAGACAGAAGAGAGCTGTTCAGACTTAGGGGATAAGGACACTGGTCCTAAACAGTTAAAGCTGTCTCAATACCCTCATACTCAGTTTGTCACACAAAAAAGAGCCTTTCAAGAACAGTGGTTCAAAAGTTTCAGATGGCTGGAATACTCAGCTAGACAAAATGCTGCTTTCTGCTTTGCTTGTAGGGTATTTGGCAAAAATGTCAGAAAGGATGCACTTGTTAATGATGGAGTTAATAACTGGCAAAATCAACACAGTCACATAAGGACAGTGTGGTTTGTTGGAACAGCTACAAAGCAAGCCTGTCAAAAGGGAATGTTGTAGAGCAGATAGAGGCAGCAAGTACCACTGAAATTAGTGAAAGAAGGCAGTACCTAGAGCGTATTATGGCAGTAACCTGCTTCTTGGGGAAGCAAGGCATAGCATTCAGAGGTCATTATGAAACGGATGAAAGTCACAACAAAGGCAATTTCCTAGAGTCCATATCACTTCTGACCAAATTTGATCCCTTTTTGCAGAGATACACAGCCCCTTCAAACACCACGTACCTCTCATATGATAGCCAAAATGAGATGATAGAGTGCTGTTCAGAAGAACTAACAGAAAATATCATCAGTGAGATAAAGGGAGCAAATATGTATGCCATTATGGCTGATGAGGCCAGGGATGGAAAGACAGAACAGTTGGCACTCTGTGTTAGATATGTGTCTGTTGACGGTGCCGTCAAAGAAAGGTTCCTAGCCCTTACAGAGGTGTCACAGTTTGATGCTACTTCGATAACAGCTGCAATTAAAATCAGTTGGTAAAGAAGGGAATTGATCAGTTGAAATGTGTGGCACAGACCTACGATGGGGCAGCTGTCATTAGTGGGGATGTTGGAGGTGTACAAGCCCATTTTTAAAAAAAGCAGGCAATTTATGTGCATTGCTATGCACATGAGTTAAATCTTGTTTTTCGTCACACATGCAAATCTGTCTCTGAAGCCACAGAGTTCTTCAACATGCTGGAAAGTCTCCATTCTTTTATTAGTGTCTCCCTTGTAAACCACCATAAATTTGTGGACACTCAAAAGAAGGGTTGCAGCCAAGAGAACTTGTGCAGTTGTCAACTACATGCTGGGCATGCCAGCTTCATTCAGTGACCGCAGTGATTGATAATTTCCCTGCTATCATTGAGTGCCTCTCCACAATCAAGACACCTACAGCAGTTGGATTGAGGGCAAAACTCAGTAAATTCTCCTCAGTGTATTTGCAGATGGTTTTCCACACTCTCCTGTCTGTAACAGAAGGTTTACACAGATACCTACAGTACAGAAGGAGACCATTGACATTGCCCAAGCAGTGACATACAAAAATACAATGACTGACACCATGAATCAGAAATGCAGTAATACCACTGCTTCAGATCTGTACTCCAGAACAATAGCTATGTGTGAGGCAAAGCAGATAGCAGTAGAATCATCCTCAGGACAGAGGCAGAAGACAAAGAGAATGGATGAATATGTTGTTGAGTCAACTTGTGGGGCAGGCAGTGAAACCTGTGGCTCTTCAGAGTCTGAAGATCTCAAGAGGAAACTTTTGTTTCCTTGTCTGGAACGAATGATCTGTGAACTTGAGAGGCGTTTTTCTGGTGTGAATGAGGATGTGCTCAATGGAATTCAGGCATGCAGTACAACCTCAGGCCATTTCTTGTTTGAGCCTCATCTGACAGCACTGGCTCTGCATTACCATATTGAACTTAAGTCCCAGGAAGTGATAGTTGCAAAAAACTATCTGAAGCGCAAGAGTGAGGCTGGTAAAGTTCAGCACATGCTAGCAGAGTACAGACTCCTAGATTCAGAAATGTTCCCTTCACTGAAAGCTGTTATGCAGGTTGCCTTGACAATACCAGTTAGCAGCTGTACACGTGAACGGTCTTTTAGTGCCTTGCGTCGGCTCCATACATGGCTCAGGAGGACCACAGGCCAAAGCAGACTCCAGCACCTAGCTGTGATGTCAATTGAGAAGAAGTTGCTTGAAGAAATTGAACACCAAAGGGTCATTGACAGTTTTTCCAACCTCAAAGTGCAGAGACATAGATTAACTCTCCCAGAGTAGAGCCAAATGGGGATTCAGGGGAAGTGCTTCAAATATTTCCCTCTCTTTCTTTTTTTTATAACTTTACTTTTTATATAATTTAAAGAAGATCAATTACATTTTGTTGTCCAGGTTCCTGTGACTTTGTTCAATAAAGTTGAATCTGATCTAACCAATCTGATGACTGTTGATACAAAATGAGGCACATGGAGTTAACGGTCAGGAAAACAGCTGAGTGAAGAAGGTTTTGTGTTTGTTACAGGGGGCTGTCTGTGTGAACTCTCACAATTAAGCTGGTGTTCTAAAAAAAAATCTGGATTTTGGAGTTAGTTGAATCAATGTTAAAATGATGAAGTTATGTTTAAATAGACATATTTTTTGTTTTTGTGTAAAAAGAGAGTGGGTGGTGGCAGTGGGGCTCATTGGGTGCTCAGCACCCCTAAAGCTCTGACCCTAGAATCGCCCCTGACTCGTAGTAAGGTACTGTACGTACCAAAAGCCTGTCATCGTTCTGAGTACTTAAATTGTACCCAATTGATAAGGTATTAGACTTAACAAACGTTTGGAATCAAAGACATAGCGGTCGATTAGTAACCAGGGGATTTCTCTATATGGGTGTCTCTACTGATGATTTGTTTAGTTCTCCAACACATTGACGGTACAGTCTTTCAGCTTGAGTGTCTGGATTCTGTGGTCAGTTTTTATTCTTGTGTCTTCAGTGTAACAGAAATGACATCTGCATTCTCGTAGTTGGAACCTAGACAATAAGATGTTGTGAAGTCAAACCCGGGGGAAAATCACGTTCCTCATTTTAGTATTTTTGGCTCCTGGATATGAGATGAATTTATTTGTGTGGCACGGCACAAGACTTGATGTTTGATCACCTTCAGCCAGCACTTTCAAAGACAGGTTGAACATAAACACTTTCCTGTTACTGTGTTTCCTGGATGTCAATGAATGAGTTGGGCAAGAACATGGGTAGAGCTCGATTTCACGACTAGATCACTGAACGCCTAGCTCCAATCCCAATACCCTACTCTTTCCAAATCCACTAGAAAGACCGGTGTGGGTCAAGAAGTACTATGACAGTAGCTGATGTAAAATGATAACATAGATCATCAGTCTTCAAATAGACTTGAAAATGGTGAGTAATGCTGCACGTTTCATTCCAAATGAAGCAGCAAGTTCACCTTACCTTACCTGAGTACTCAACTTGTCTGCATTCTCAAACAAGTATTAGCTGCAGATTGTGCTTCTCCAGAGCCAAAAATAATAATAATTGGAAATTTTGCAAGATAAATCTACATGACCTGAAGCTATTAAGATCAGATATTCATACAGAGACTGTTTACCTTGGTTTAACTCCTAAGTTCGTCAAATTTACAAGTCTCTCCCTAAGACTAGAGCCTGAAAAATAGATCTATAAGAAGTCATTAAGAGCTACAGCCTATCCCTTACTCCTGAATATCCAAACAAATTCCTGACTCCTGTTCTGCTTCAGCAAGGCATTAAAATGAGTTTTGAGTCCAGAGGATCCTCCCTTTAGGTCCACAAATTAGACAATAGACACTAACGCCTAGAGTTAATCCCTGAAAACCACGCCAAGTTGGTTCTGTGTATGTACCTGTGTATAAAAAGCCCGGAATAAAGGTTGGCAGTCACTGAGCTACGGTGAAGGAGCATCCAGATCATCTCCCAACACTGAAGCATCATGGAGTCCAGAGCATCCCTCTCCATTCTAGCCTTGCTGATTGGCTTCACGCAAGCCCTCTATCTCAACCAACCTGAGCATGTGGACATCACGTCAAGGATTCTCACTATCAACAACGGTCTGATAACTCCCTAATCTCAACCTCACTGCACCAGCATTATTACTGCTTAACGTTCTACAGTTATGGGCTTAGAACCTGTCTTGTTCTAAGATATGGGTTTTGCAATTATTTCTTTCGTTCTTTATTTTGCTTGCTTGCACCAGTGAGAGAAACTCTGCTGGTAAAAGTTTTATTTGACAAAAGAATGCATGACTCAAAATGCTAAGAGACCACCATTAGTACTGCTTATTGGTTTTGCTGTAATTATCCCTTTTTGTTTCTCTGGATGAAGGATCCAGCAAAGAGTTGTTGGAGGGAGACATACTCTTGCCAAGAACCAGGAATGCTCTGGTCTGCAGTGACAACAGCTGCTTTTGGAAGAAGTCCTCAAATGGCCTGGTGCAGGTGCCTTACGTATTGAGCAATGTTTTCTGTAAGTGAAAGACTTCCTTATTCACATTGTCCACTTATGACACATCTCTGTTTTTATCTTTTTAATGTGTTGCCCATGTTCTTTACAGCTTCCTCTGACAGGACTGTTATTACCAATGCCATGGCTTCCTTCCACAACAAAACCTGCATCCGTTTTGTTTCCAGGACAAATCAAACTGATTACCTCAGCATTGAGAGCAAAGACGGGTGAGAACCACCAAACCTTTCCCTCTAACATTTAATGGAGTTATTTGGTGTCTCCTAATGTGCCCATATGTTAATGTTAGTGACATGGTGGATCCCACTCTCTTTTCTCTCAGATGCTACTCTTATGTGGGCAAAACAGGTGGTGCTCAAGTGGTCTCTCTCAGCAGGTTTGGTTGTGTTTACTACGGCATCGCCGAGCACGAGCTAAACCATGCACTTGGTTTCTACCACGAGCATACTAGGAGTGATCGCGACAGCTACGTGACCATCAACTGGGCAAACATCGATCCATCCAATAAGTCAAATTTTGAGCTTAAGAACACCAACAACCTCAACACGACGTACGACTACTCTTCTGTAATGCACTATGGAAGAACAGCTTTCTCCATCAACGGTCTGGACACCATCACTCCCATTCCTGATCCATCAGTGGAGATCGGACAGAGAACAGAACTGTCTGCCATCGACATCCTGAGGATCAACAAGCTCTACAAATGCTGAAATTCTTCAGAAATGTTGACTTGATTAAACTTTGCTGTAACATTGTGTAACTGTCAAAGATAGAGGACCCAGTAATGACTTCATTGCTGTGCTAACAAAATATGGAATCATACAATAAAATGGCTACAAGCATCTTTTCATAGCGTGTGCTTTAATAATGTATTTCACCTAAACCACATCAAACAGTTTTTAATCATCCCAGAATCATCAATGCTGAAAAAGGTCTATGGTCACACCTTTAATATTCAATTTGCATATCATACAAGTACCGTCATTTTTTTGAATATCATTTTGTATACAGTGCTCAGCGTAAATGAGTACACCCCCTTTAAAAAGTAACATTTTAAACAATATCTCAATGAACACAAAACAATTGTCCAAAATGTTGACAAGACGAAGTTTAATATAACATCTTTTTAACTTAAAACATGCAAATAAAGTTAATAATTTAATTTAAAATACACATTTTTCAGTTTAACTCAAATTAGGGTTATGCAAAAATGAGTACACCCCACAACAAGTAGACTACATCTAGTACTTTGTATGGCCTCCATGATTCTTAATGACAGCACCAAGTCTTCAAGTCAAGAGAGTCAAGAAGCTTTTATTGTCATTTCAACCATATATAGCTGTTGCAGTACATAGTGAAATGAGACAACGTTTCTCCAGGATCAAGGTGCTACATAAAAACAAAGACAGGGCTAAAGACTTGTAAGTAGTCTTAGCCACATAAAGTGAAACTGTGCAACCTTGTGCAAACAGTGCAGGACAAGACAAACAAGACAGACAAGACAGTGCAGGACAAAAGACAGTGCAGGACAAGACAGTGCAGGACAAAAGACAGTGCAGGACAAAAGACAGTGCAGGACAATGACAGTGCAGGACAATGACAGTGCAGACACAAAGTTACAAGACAATACAAAAAGTACAAAAAATGCAGTACACAAAAGACAATAAATAGTAAACAGTCACAGAAACAGCGCCGACCGACCAGTGTTAATACTGTATGAGTTAATATAGTATGTGCGAAATGGCTGAGATAATGTACAATATGTGCAAAAACGGCTGAAATGTTGGGACAGTTTGTGCAAAAAACAGCAGACAAGGTGTGCAAAACAGCATGTAAACAGTTTGCTGGATTGTAAGCAACATGTAAACAGTATGTTGTATCAGTGTGTGTTTTGTGAGGGTCTATGCAGTCCATACAGATGATGTGTGTGTGTATGTTGTGCTCAGTGCAGTACATTTCAGTTGTTGAGAAGTCTGATGGCTTGTGGGAAGAAACTGTTACACAGTCTGGTCGTGAGGGCCCGAATGCTTCGGTACCTTTTTCCAGATGGCAGGAGGGTGAAGAGTGTGTGTGAGGGGTGTGTGGGGTCATCCACAATGCTGTTGGCTTTGCGGATGCAGCGTGTGGTGTAAGTGTCTGTGATAGAGGGAAGAGAGACCCCAATGATCTTCTCCGCTGTCCTCACAATCCGCTGCAGGGTCTTGCGATCTGAGATGGTGCAGTTCCCGAACCAGACAGTGATGCAGCTGCTCAGGATGCTCTCAATGGTCCCTCTGTAGAACATGGTCAGGATGGGGGGAGGGAGATGTGCCTTCCTCAGCCTTCGTAGGAAGTAGAGACGCTGCTGGGCTTTCCTGGTGATGGCGCTGGTGTGGAGTGACCAGGTGAGGTTCTCCGCTAGATGAACACCAAGAAATTTGGTGCTCTTGACGATCTCCACAGATGATCCGTCGATGTTCAGCGGAGAGTAGTCACTCCGTGCTCTCCTGAAGTCCACAACCATCTCTTTAGTTTTATCCACATTCAGAGAAAGGTTGTTGGCTCTACACCAGGCAGTTAGTTGTTGCACCTCCTCCCTGTATGCTGACTCGTTGTTCTTGTTGATGAGACCCACCACGGTCGTGTCATCGGCGAACTTGATAATATGATTCGATCTGTGCGTTGCTGCACAGTCGTGAGTCAGCAGAGTGAACAGCAGTGGACTGAGCACGCAGCCTTGAGGAGCTCCAGTGTTCAGTGTGGTGGTGCTGGAGATGCTGTTCCCGATCCGGACTGACTGAGGTCTCCCAGTCAGGAAGTCCAGGATCCAGTTGCAGAGGGAGGTGTTTAGTCCCAGCAGGCTCAGCTTCCCAATCAGGTGCTGAGGGATGATTGTATTGAATGCTGAACTAAAGTCTATGAACAGCATTCGTACATAAGTGTCTTTATTGTCCAGGTGGGTGAGGGCTAAGTGGAGAGCTGTGGCAATGGCATCATCTGTGGAGCGGTTTGGACGATACGCGAACTGTAGGGGGTCCAGTGAGGGTGGTAGCTGCGTCTTGATGTGCCTCATGACGAGCTTCTCGAAGCACTTCATAACTATGTGTGTGAGTGCAACGGGACGATAGTCATTGAGGCAGGACACTGTAGACTTCTTTGGGACAGGAACGATGGTGGTAGTTTTGAGGCACGTAGGAACAACGGCGCTGCTCAGGGAAATGTTGAAGATGTCCGTAAAGACATCCGCTAGCTGTTCTGCACATTCTCTGAGCACCCTGTCAGGAATGTTGTCTGGTCCAGCAGCCTTCTGTGGGTTAACTCTGCATAGAGATCTCCTCACGTCGGCCGTGGATAGACAGAGTACCTGGTCGTCGGGGGGAGGGATGGACTTCCTCTGCGTTACGTTGTTCTGTACCTCGAACCGAGCGTAGAAATCGTTCAACGCGTCTGGGAGGGAGGCGTCGCTATCACAAGCAGGTGAAGCTGTCTTGTAGTTTGTGATCGCCTGTATGCCCTGCCACATGCGCCGGGTGTCTCCGCTGTCCTGGAAGTGGCTGTGGATAGTCTGGGCGTGTGCGCGCTTTGCCTCTCTGATGGCTCGGGACAGTTTGGCCCTTGCTGTTCTTAGGGCCGCCCTGTCCCCTGTTCTGAAGGCTAGGTCTCTAGTCCTCAGCAGAGCACGTACATTAGCAGTCATCCACGGCTTCTGGTTGGAGCGTGTAGTAATGGTCTTGGAGATGGTCACGTCATCAATGCACTTGCCGATGTAACTGGTTACTGATGACGTGTACTCCTCCAAGTTGACAGAGTCACCGTTGATTGCAGCCTCCCTGAAGATATTCCAGTCAGTGCACTCAAAGCAGTCCTGAAGAGCAGAGGTGGCTCCTGCTGGCCAGGTTTTCACTTGCTTCATAACCGGTTTTGAGCATGTTTTGAGCATAACCAGTCTTATAGGCATGGCATGGACAAGCTGGCGACATTTTGCATCATCCATCTTTTTCCATTCTTCAAGAATGACCTCTTTTAGAGATTGGATGATGGATGGAGAGTGATGCTCAACTTTTCTCTTCAGAATTCCCCATAGGTGTTCAATTGGGTTCAGATCAGGAGACATGGCCACTAAATCATTTTTACCCTTTTCTTCTTCAGAAATCCAACAGTGGCCTTAGATATATGTTTAGGATCATTGTCATGCTGGAAAAGTGTATGACGACCAAGAGCACGGAGTGATGGTAGCATCTTCTTTATCAGTATAGAGCAGTACATCTGTGAATTCATGATGCCATCAATGAAATGCAGCTCCCCGACACCAGCAGCACTCATGCAGCCCCGCATAAGGATACTGCCACCACCATGTTTCACTGTAGGCACAATGCATTTTTCTTTGTATTCCTTACCTTTGCGACACCATACAGTTTTGAAGCCATCAGTTCCAAAAACATTTATCTTGGTCTCATCACTCCAGAGTATAGAGTCCCAGTAGTCTTCATCTTTGTCAGCATGGGCCTTGGCAAACTCTAGGTGGGCTAGGTGGGCTATTTTGTGCCTGGCCTTTAGGAGAGGTTTCTTTCGTGAACGAAACCCATGCATGGCATTCCTGTGCAGTGTACTCCGTATTGTGTCACAGGAAATAGTCTTTCCAGTTTGGCTTTCTACTTCTTTAGACAACTGCAGTGAACTTGCATGCCGATTTTCTTCAACCCTTCTCATCAGAAGAAGCTCCTCTTGAAGTATTAACTTCCGTGGCCGCTCCCTCTTCCTTAAATTTTTGTACCACGTTTGCTACAGTATTCTGACTGATAAGTAAAGCTTTGCTGAACTTCTTGTAGCCTTCACCTTTCTGCTGTAGAGAAATTATTTTCTTTCTCAGGTCTTGTGACATTTCTCTTCCATGTGGTGCCATTGCTGACAGCATAAAAATGGGATGTAGCCTAACACCCTTTTATAGTCAGCTGTCTGCTGGGCACCTGTGTAATAAATAATTAGACTCACCTGTGGTTGTATTCTTGTTAAATTACATTTGTAATCTAAAATTTTGCTTTGCTCCAGACACATTCAGTGGGGTGTACTCATTTTTGCATCACCCTAATTTGAGTTAAACTGAAAAATGTGTATTTTAAATTAAATTATTAACTTTATGTTCATGATATAATTTAAACAGATGTTATATTAAACTTAGTCTTGTCAACATTTTGGACAATTGTTTTGTGTTTATTGAGATATTGTATTGTATATAAAATGTTACTTTTTAAAGGGGGTGTACTCATTTACACTGAGCACTGTAAATGTAATGGCACTTTGACATGTCTGACTACTTATGAGTATAAACATTATTTCTTTGAGGACAGTCATCAAATATAGTGTCAGAAAACGGGGGTGACTTTGTGATTAAATTCAGAGCCAAATGCAGGGATAGCTAAAAACATGCTTTATTAAATAAAACATAACACAAAAAAGGGAAACACTGGGAGAAAGAAGAGAAAACCGGTACTCAAAGAAACATGTCGGAGACACAAAGATGCCACAAAGACGAGGATTCTGCGCTGCACGAGGCAATGTGACTGGAATAAATAAGGAGACAATTAGACACATGAGGAACAGGTGTGCTGAAGCGGGAAGATATTAGACACGGGCGGGGCAGACACCTGAACACGAAACGAAAACAAAAATACACACGGCAAAAAAAAAGTCCGGGCTATATCCTGACATATAGGCTCAACTGCAGAAGTCACGGCCTGTGAGAAATCCTAATGTACCAGGCCCTGTTGTTAGAATGTTGTTTAAATATTTGTCCCAAAAGATTATTCCAGGGAGTCGTTGTGGAGATTTGGTAATGCTGTCTTTGAATTTTTCTTCACTCTGTTGGACAGTTCAAGATACTTTGGGTGAAACTGATAAGTGAGGCTTAGAAATTCACCAAAATGGTCCACAACACATTCTTTCAGCTGAGGAATATGCTTGAATTAGACAACGTTATTATTACATCAGCGGGGGCAGCTGCAGTTAGCTTGAACAGAGACACACAAGATAGTTTTGTCTCAAAATGTATTCTGGCTTCGGGTACTCGTAGTAAGGTACTGTACGTACCAAAGACCTGTCATCATTCTGAGTACTTAAATTGTTTCTTTAGAAATTTCACTGTCACCATACCCAATTGATAAGGTACTAGAGTTAATAAATTTTTGGAATCAAAGACATAGAGGTCGATTAGTAACCAGGGGATTTCTCTATATGGGTGTCTCTACTGATGATTGGTTTAGTTCTCCAACACATTGACGGTACAATCTTTCAGCTTGAGTGTCCGGATTCTGTGGTCAGTTTTTATTCTTGTGTCTTCAATGTAACCGATGTAGTCCTCATAGTTGGAACATAGGTGATAAATTAGTGTAAATCTACATGACCTGAAGCTATAAGATCAGATATTTATACAGAGACTGTTTACCCTATTAATAAGAAGTCATTAAGATCTATAGCCTATCCCTTACTCATGAATATCCAAACAAATCCCTGACTCCTGTTCTGCTTCAGCAAGGCATTAAAATGAGTTTTGAGTTCAGAGGATCCTCCCTTTAGTTCCACACATTAGACAGTAGACACTAACACTTAGAGTTAATCCCTGAAAACCACGCCAATTTGGTTCTGTTTGTGTACCTGTGTATAAAAAGTTTTTTTCTGGGTTTATTTTGCTTGCTTCCACGAGTGAGAAAAATTCTGCTAGTGAAAGTTTTATTTGACAACAGAATGCTTGCCTCAAAATGCTCAATCTGGACAAACATCAACACAGCCACAGAATCTAAGTTTCAGCTGAAGACCACCACCATCATCTAAAGAACTGTCTGCCATCTACATCCTGATGATCATCACACCCAACAACTGCTAAACTTCACAATCTTTCAATCAGATTTCTAATGAAAGTCTTTGGGATATTGATATTAAGAGTGATCAAAGTTTTACTGAGCTGCTAATGAAACATTCTAAAATAATTCTCTATTATCCATAAAGAAAGCTTTTTCAATCATTGATTTTATTCTCTCAAAAAAAATTAAACAGTAAGACGAAACAAAAAGAAATACGTTTATATATGATCTTTTTTCGAGCGACACAATTAAACTTAATCAGCAAACATTTTCTTTGCGTATTCAATAAAGTCAAACTGTGATATTTGTATTTAGTCCTTTCAGTTTTTGTTATTGTTGTTGTTTGTTTGTTTCTAGAGAAACCTGCAGTCAGACTAGGACACGAAGTCACTATGTTTGATCACTCACTATAATAATATATATAATGTAATAATAATATATAACCAACCCAGTCTCACGTGACATAGTCACGAAAATGTAATCTATCTATCTTTCCCTTTTTTTTCTTGTCACTCAGCACGACTTTCGATCTAGAAAATCGAAAGAAAGATTTTGTCAAAAAATTATTTCATTAATTTATTAATTAGGCAAAACGAAATTTTCCCTAATTAATTAATGTAATTAATTAAAACTTTCTCATGAATTAGAATTACGCAGGATGTTTTTTTTCTATAAATGTTCTATACAGTTCTATACAGTTTTATAAATGTGATCATATGTATAACTCCATGCATTATACTGCATGTGTGTGTCCAGGTAGAACAGCTGATGTTTTATTCCCTACAAAATGTATAAAGTGTAAAAACCCGTAGGTTATTTTTCACTTCACTTCTGCAGTAACGTCCAACACCGATGGCTTTACGCGTGACGTCTTTTCTTCTATGATGTTATATAATCTATATATAATTATATGTTATATAAGTTATATCACGTAACAGCAGGAGGAGCTGGGCAGTGAATGTGGGCGTGTTGAGCTGGGAATGTTTCCTGTGACTGCAGAAAATCCGAAGTTCAACTCAGATCTCCAAAATGGCTGCTGAGAAGGAAAGCGGACTTCTGAGTCTGTATGTTAACGGGCAGAAGGTACAGAGGCTGCACGTGATCAGTTTGCGGTGTTTAAACAACTTTACTGTTTACTTTACTGTACAGTAATTGCGCATTAATGTTGATGCGTTGTGACAGGTGACGGTCCGAGATGCTGATCCAGAGACCACGCTGCTCTCTTTCCTCAGGGACAAACGTAGGATTCTGCTTTATTTCTCTTCTTTATATTTAACACGCACTCTGTAGGTGGATCGTTTCTGCACAAAGTATTGGCACTCGTCCATCAGTGAAACATGGAGCAGCACTGAGCAGGTTTAGATGGTGGTGTTTCCTGTGGTGTCCAGGGGACTCGATCAGATACACTGCACTTTAATCATACACACACTCTCTCACACACTCTCACACACACGCACACACAATCACACACACACACACACACACACAACAGACCCATGTGAAATGTGCTGATTTCATTAATAGTACTTAAAAATTCTATCAAGCCGAACATGCATGAGATCAGGATGCAAGTCTGCACCACAGTCACTTTAGAGCTTTTACATGATTATTACGGCTACTACGTTTTATAATCTACGTCTGGAAACAATTAAACTACATACTTTGCTTAATTTTTCCATGTATAATTGATTACACAATCAGAATTTGGCTCCAGTTATTCCTGTTGTTTCCTGTTTAATAATCACAATACGCAATGATTGCAATGATATATTTACACAAAAAACACACAAAACCTGTAATATATGAGCAAAAGTTTGTGCACCCTGTTCATCACATTGCTGTGTGCTTGTTGAACATCTCATTTCAGATTGATTCCCCTGTATTTGCTGTTACAATAAGCTCCTCTCTTCTGGGAAGGTTTTCCTCTGGAGTAAATTCTAATAACCACACAAATTTGTAAATGCCATTTCTATGTTCAGGTGACAGCTCAGTACCATTAGTACTAAAGTGAAAGCCCTGAATTCATCAGCTTAATGCTGTTACCTTTTTTCCAGTTATGTGAAAATTACAGATGCAGTACTTGCAATACTTGGAGGAAAAGTTATGTTTCTATGGCAACAGCAGAACTACAAACAAAACACACACAAAAATACACTTTTAATTGTAAATTTCACATCTGCCACTTCAGATGGTTTGTGTATAGTATGAGTGAAGAGTGAAGCTCTCATATTCTTACATTCATCTATCTATGTTGTGTGTTTTTGATAAATAGAATTCTGCTCAGGTGGTTCCTTTCCAATCTAAAGCTAGAAGTGATTTGTCATTTATTCCCAGTTCAGCAGTCACTGTGTTTGAACTGAGAATAAATCAGACAGTAAATGTAGGTGACTCTGTGAAGTATAATCTACACCCAGACGGTGAAGTTCAATGCCCTTGACTCAGACTTTTGTACAGAGAGATTTAATTATGATCAAATAAAAACGTAATCATTTCCTCAGTGGTGAAGTAATGAATAAAAGACAACAGGATGTGCTGAAATGTCAGCGTCACATGATCTTTCTGATTTCTGACTCAACACAAACAAGGAAGATGGTTAAAACATCACGCTTTTCTTAGAAGAGATTAAACAGTAAAATAGACTGTGATCATTTATACAGACTCGTGATTAAATATTCACTGTTCTAAATGTGTGTGTGTGTGTGTGTGTGTGTGTGTGTGTGTGTGTGTGTGTGTGTGCAGTGCGTCTAACAGGCACTAAGTATGGCTGTGGAGGTGGGGGATGCGGTGCCTGCACTGTCATGATGTCCACATACGACAATCAGAACAAGAGCATTTAGTATCCTTCTGTCTGTCCACC